>NC_041385.1:593623059-593661486 GCF_002162155.2 Triticum dicoccoides | reverse complement strand
AAACCCAAGGGAAAAAGGGCTAGGTGAGGCAAATGGTAAAACCAAGGTTGGGCCTTGCTGGAGGAGTTTTATTCAAAGCGAACTGTCAAGGGGGTCCCATAAATCACCCAACCGCGTAAGGAACGCAAAATCCGGGAACATAACACCGGTATGACGGAAACTAGGGCGGCAAGAGTGGAACAAAACACCAGGCATAAGGCCGAGTCTTCCACCCTTTACCAAGTATATAGATGCATTAATTAAATAAGAGATATTGTGATATCCCAACATAATCCTGTCCACCATGGAGCAATCTTCAACTTCACCTGCAACTAACAACGCTATAAGAGGGCTGAGCAAAGCGGTAACATAGCCAAGCAACGGTTTGCTAGGAAGGGTGAAAAGGTTAGAGGCTGACATGGCAATTGGGAGGCTTGATAAGCAAGAGATAGGTAGCGCAGCATAGCGATAGAACGAAGCAACTAGCATAGCAATGATAGTAGTGAGATCCAAGGTAGCGATCATCTTGCCTGAAATCCCGCAAGGAAGAAGAACGAGTCCATGAAGAAGACAAGCGGACGTGGTCGAACGAATCCTCACAACTCCGGAACGAAACCGAAGCTAACGAGAGAAGTGACCCGGAATGAAGCAAACAACATGGTAAACGCACAAGCATAATCATGGCATGATGCACAATCAAGTATGATGCATGTCCGGTTTAAATAGGCATGGCATGGCAAAGTGCAACAAACGATACTACAAGTTAAGTGGAGCTCAATATGCAACGAGTTGCATATTAATGAAACACCACACTCAAGTATTTAGTTCACTCTCGTTTATGCTACTCATCAATATTAAATTTTGTTAAACATGGCAAGAGGTGAAGCATAAGAAAACTACCTAACTAGGCAAGTTTAAATGAGGCCAGAAGAACAAACAACAATTCCGGAAAATCCTCATGTCCATATTTTAGATTTGGTACTGTTCTGCCCTAAACCATATTTTATAGTTTTTAAATAGGAAAATAAAGTGGACCATGTTAAACTAGGCATTTTCCACCCCGTTTACATATAAAGTTTATTTAAAACGGAGCAACGGTTATTTAGTTATGAAATAAATCATTTTAACATGGCATTTAAGCAAATTTAACCAAACGGAATTTTAAACATTTTTAACATAGATGAAAGTAGCATATTATGAAACTAGATGAAAAACTAAGCATTTTACATGTTTACAACATTTTAATCTGATGCACGGTTCATGAGTTATTATATGCATGATGCTTAGGGGGTTTTCTGTAAAACAGTAAACTCTGGATAATTAGCTAAAATCGCAGGCAGAAAAAAAGGTACTGGGCTGAAAGAGTGGGCGGCTGGGCGCTCACCAAGTCCCAAGGCCCGAGTCGGTGGAGGTGCTGGGCTTGGAGGCTGCTGGGCAGGGACTAGGCCCACGAGGCCAGGTCAACGGCGCAGTTGCTCGTTCCTGGACAGAACGAGAAGCAGGGCGTGGAGGCGTTCTTCCTCCTCTGGATGCAGGGGAGGCAGAAGTGTGAAGCAGGGGAGCAGCAGAGGGGCTTGGCGGGGCGAGGGACCCCGGGAACCGGCCGGATCCGAGGCCAGGGCGGCCGTGGAAGGCGACGACTTGGCGGTTGGCGTCCACGACGTCGGCTATTGCCTGAAGGACGAAGACAGAGGGAAATTCAGAGAAGAAAATGGGGAAGTGAAGAAGAAAGAGACGGCGAGGGAGATGATAGGGGCGCAACGGGGCCTGCCTGGGGTTGCCGGCGACGATGAGGCCGGTCGTCGGAGGCGCGAAGGCGAGGCCATGCTTGCAAGGGAGGCAAGGCAGCGAACATCGAGGTCGATGCAAAATCCATGGCGCGGGGCTGCTGCTGCAATGCACACAGAGAGAGAGATGAGAAGAGCGAACCGGAGGAAAGAGAGAAAGGGAACCAGGGCGGTGCTCATCTTAGACGATGATGGTGGAGGTGCTCGGGGTTCGGGGATGCAGGAGCTGCTCCTGCTGCCAGTGGTAGGGACGAGGCGGAGGAGACGCAGATGGGATGGCGCTAGTCGAGGCGGAGGCATCGGGCGCGTCGGGGTAGCCTGAAGGTCGGGGTCACCGGCGGGTTCGCGGGATGCAGCATGGGCACGACGGCATCCTCCTGGACTGCTGGAACGAGGGGGGGCTTGGAGTCTCCGAGCTACGCAGGCCGAGCTCGGGATGGCCATGGCACTGGAGCTCCTGTTGAGGCACAGAGAGATGAGGAGATTAGGGAGAGGGAGCTGCAGGGAAGAGGGAAGAGAAGGAGAGGGTCGCGACGGGGGCTCATCTGCTGGTCTCGGGAGGAGCTCGTCTCCCTGGTCGACAAGGAGAGCGAAGACGAGTTGGATCGAGGGGAGACCTCAGGTGGAGTCTGGTTAGTGGGATTGGATTGGGGGGAATGATGGGATCCCAAGGAAGAAAGGTAGGTGGGTGGCGGCGGGGATGGGAAGGATGGGACAGCCATCTGAGATTTTAGGGTTAGGTCGGTTTAAATAGTAGTTGGATTAGGTTAGTTTAGGGGCTAATCCGTCCCTACGATCGCAATCAAACGGTCTAGAATAAAATAGGCAGGGAGTCCAAATAGTAAAACGGAGATGTTTTAGAGATGTTGGGGGATGATTCGGACTCATCGGTCATGACCGTGCGGGTCGGGTTCGGAAGAGGTTTCGGACGCGCGTGAGGGGTCTGTGTGCGGTGCAGAGAAACAAGGCGATCGCGTCAAGGGGGTGGTTGGTCTCAGAACGGTCAAAGGAGGTAAGGGGAACACGGCAACTACGAACGGGTGCGAGTTTTATGAAAACATGCGGATGCAATGCACATGATGCCATGAGATGAAATGCCTGACATGAACAAAATGCAAAACAAAAGACAAAAACCCATCCATGAAGGAAAAATCATATCGCATGTCCGGAAAAGGCAAGAGTTGGAGTTACAAATATGGAAAGTTGTATCCGGGGCCTTACACCCCTCCCCCATGATTATGTCGATCCGCCACCCCCATCAAGGGGTAAGAGGTGTGCACCGCCTGTGACGCCCCCCTCCAAGCCAGAAAGGTAGATCCAATATCTCCTGAGCCATTGCCACGTTGTAACATACAGTTGAACATCATGCATTCCACAAAAATAGTATGTTCGTTGTTGGGCACACCTCATCTTCGCCATGGTGTCCTCTCTCCTTCACACCATACTTCTTATCAGATAGCCATGGAGGAGTCCCCCACCAACCACCCCGCTCTCCACCCTGATCCCCTCCCCTCGTGTTCGCGGCAATCGACCACCCGCGCCGCTCTCAGCTCTGATCCCCTCCCCTCACAGGAAATGTGGTTGTCTGGACAATTTGTCATGTTATCTCCAACATGTGGGCCCAACAAAAAAACCACCCCATGACGCACCCTTTCCTTTTCCTGCCGGACCATCCCTTTCCCACTCTGTTTCCCGCCGTAGAGGGACATCTCTTGCTGGAGCCCTCTCCTTTAGAACCGAATGATGCCCACCACACCTTCGCCATGGCACCCTCTCTCCTTCATACCATACTTCTCCATAGACGCCAAGGAGGAGTCCCCCACCAACGCCCCACTCTTCGCCCTCATCACCTACCCCATGTTTGTACCGATCCGCCAACCCCATCAAGGGGTAAGAGGCGTGCGCCACCCATGATGCCCCTGATAGGTCTCCAACGTATCTCTAATTTTTTATTGTTCCATGATATTATAGTATCAATCTTGGATATTTTATATACATTTACAAGCAATTATATATCAGTTTTTTGGGACTAACCTATTAACTTAGTGCCCAATGCCAGTTGCTATTTTTTGCCTGTTTTTGGTTTTTCAGAATATCAGTACCAAACAAAGTCCAAATGCAATGAAACTTTTTGGAGATTTTTTCTAGACATAAGAGACCCTGGAAGCTTTGGGAGAGGACAAGAAGATGGAGTAGTGGCCCACGAGGCACCAGGGCGCGCCCAGGGGGGTAGGGCGCGCCTTGGTGGCTTGTTGCGCCCACGTGGCTCCATTGACCTAACTCCGCCTCTACAAATTCTCTAAAATCAGGAAACCAACAGTGGAGTCCACAAAATACTTTTTCCGCTGCCGCAAGTACCTCTTCTTGACAGTTCCCTTCTGGAGGCCTTTTCCGGCACTCTGCCAGAGGGGGATTCGATCACGTAGGGGCTCTACATCAACCTTTCCGCCCTTCCGATGATGCGTGAGTAGTTTACCACAGACCTACGGGTCCATAGTCAGTATCTAGATGGCTTCTTCTCTTTGTTTGATCTTCAACACAATGTTCTTCTCGATGTTCTTGGAGTTCTATCCAATGTAATCACTTTTTATGGTGTGTTTGTTGGGATCCGATGAATTGTGAGTTTATGATCAGATCTATCCATGAATATTATTTGAGTTTTCTTTGAAATCATTTATGCATGATTGTTATAGCATCGTATTTTTCTCCAGTCTATTGATTTGGTTTGGCCAACTAGATTGATTCATCTTGCAATGGGAGATGTGCTTTGTAATGGGTTCTATCTTGAGTGCTCAATCCCAGTGACAGAAGGGGAGATGGCACGCATTGTATCCTTGCTATTAAGGGTAAAAATATGGGGTTTATTCATGCGTGAGTTTACTTTATCTACATCATATCATCTTGCTCAAGGCGTTACTTTGTTCTTATGAACTTAATATTGTAGATGCATGCTGGATAACGATCGATGTGTGGAGTAATAGTAGTAGATGCACAATCATTTTGGTCTACTTGTCTCGTACGTGATGCCCATATACATGATCATTATCTTGGATGTTGTCATAATTATTTGCTTTTCTATCAATTTCCCAACAGTAATTTGTCTACCCACATTATGTTATTTCCAAGAGAGAAGCCTCTAGTGAAAACTATGCCCCAGGGTCTACCTTTATCATATAATAAAAATACTAAAAATACTTTGCTGCACTTTTACTTTATTTATTTTTGTTCAATCTATCTATCTATCACCCTACAATTTAATCTTGCAAATAAGCGTCAAGGGATTGACAACCCCTTGTTCGCGTTGGGTGCGAGGATTTGTTATTTTGTGTGCAGGTGCTGCTAATGAGTTGTTGCGTGATTCTCCTATTGGATTGAACTGAGGGAAATACTTATCTCTACTGTACTGCATCATCCCCTCCTCTTCGGGGAAATCCCAACGCAGCTCACAAGTAGCAGGAAGAATTTCTGGCGCCGTTACCGGGGAGATATCATATCCGTCTATCAAGTAGCTACGCATAAACTTTCATCTCCTTACATTTATTTTATGTGCCATTTGCCTCTCATTTTCATCTCGCGAACTTCTAAAAAGTTTTTAAAAAAATACAAAAATATTTTATGTTTGCCTTTTTACGCGTTTTTCTTGTTTGCTTGCTTAAAATAGCTATTATGGGTGATTTTGGCATGGAGGAAAGTGAGGATGGTATAACTCCTAAAATTGAAATTTCTAAAAATCTTGATGCTAAAACTTTTGTGATGGGACATGGGAATATTATAGAAAAAACGCTATCCAAGAATTCTTTAATTGCATTGGAACTTTGGCTTGTAATGAGGCACCTATATTGAAAAGAACCAAAAATTATGCCGAAGCTATTTCTACACTTTTTCATAAACTTGAGAGAAGATTTATCCGTACCCATCCTACTTTGCAACGACCGTTTGTTGAATTGCCAGACATAGAAAATCCTAGGGCTAAAAAGATAGCTACCCTTGTCCTCATGAATGAATTTGATTACATAGTGCGAGAAGCTAGAGAGATCTTTGACTTTTACGGTATGAATTGTGAAAAACCGATGATAGATGAGATTTTATACAATAGTGATTGTTTGTTGAGACATTTATTTCGCGATGATCATACTTTTGATGAGAATACTAAAAAGGAGGCCCCTCCCTTAAATATAATCCAACTAGTTTTCAATGGTATTAATAAGCAGTATTCTTGGACTATAAAGGGGAATCAAGAGGGATTCAAGGATGGTCAACTTAGTAATGCTAAAATTCCCATGGACGATGTGTTTCACATTATCTTTTAAAAGCCTCTTGATGACAACGCATCCTTAGAAAAGAAAAAGAAAGATGACAATACTTGAAACTATGCATTATGCCTAGCTAGGGGCGTAAAAAATAGCGCTCGTTGGGAGGCAACCTAATAGTTATCTTATTTTTGTGTTTCTTTTCTGTTTTCTTGTGTGCACACAATTATGCTACTGTTCGATTGTGTTTTTATGTTTAAATTAGTGTTTGAGTAAAGCCTTTAGGATGATTTGGATGACAGTTGCTTTGATTCTGTGCAAAAACAGAAACGTTTCCGTCCAGTAGCAGAATTTTCAAAATTTTCTGGAGTGTGATAAAATTCTGAATTTTGTACACATAATTTATATACAAATTTCCCGCGTTGTCCTAATTTTTCAAAATTTTTGGACTTAGACAAGTATGGTCAATCTTTAGATTTCTACATACTGTTCTATTTTTGATAGATTTTGTTTTTGATGCATTGTTTTGCTTGTTTTGATGAAACTATGGATTGTATCGGGGGTATAAGCCATGAAGACGTTATAATACAGTAGGTATAATGCAAAAATAAAATATGAATGGGTTTACAACAATACTTAAAGTAGTGATTTGCTTTGTTATACTAACGGATCTCAAGAAGGTTTTGTTGAGTTTTATGTGATTCAAGTTTTCAAGTTTTGGGTGAGATTATGATGGATGAAGGAATAAGGAGTGGGAAGAGCCTAATCTTGGGGATGCATGAGGCGCCCCAAGGTAATATTCAAGGACTCCGAAGCAACTAAGCTTGGGGATGCCCCGGAAGGCACCCCCTCTTTCTTCTACCAACTATTGGTAATTTTACTCAGAGCTATATTTTATTCATCACATTTCATGAGTTTTGCTTGGAGCATCATGTATTATATAAGTATTTTCTTTGTTTGCTTTTTAATTTGTCATAATAATCTCTACTAAACACACTTATTTGAGAGGGCCACACGTTTATCATGAGTTGTTAGAATACTCTATGTGCTTCACTTAAGTCTTTTGAGCTAGCCAATTGCTCTAGTACTTCAGTTTTATATTTTTGAGCACGGCGGTGATTACATTTTGAATAACTATTGCCACTCTCATGATTCACTTGTACCTTTTCAAGAGTTGATAATAGTAATGGTAATTTGCACAAGATATGAATTGGGTCCCAGAGTGATGAATATTCAAGAGGGATATAATAAAAACTTTCATATAGATCATTGGATATGATAAGCTTGATTCCTTGCAATAGTTTTGTGATATGGAGATGATAATATGTGAGTCATGTTAGTGTAATTGTGGTTTAGTAAGAATATTGGTGTTAAGATTTGTGATTACCTATGCATGCACATAAAGTCAATAGTTATGCAATGAAGTTACATCCTACTTATGGTGCATTATTCAGTGTTAGTTATGTTCAATGCATGTTTATGACTATTTTTTCTTTTTGGATGGTCGCTTCTCAATCTATTTTCTAGCCTTCAATTGTGCTAAGCAGGAATTCTGCTTGTGCATCCAACTCCTTAAACCCAAAGTTGTGCCAAATGATTCCACCATACTGATACATCTCCAACGTATCTATAATTTTGATTGTTCCATGCTGTTATATTATCATTCCTGGATGTTTCACATTCATTTTATAGCAACTTTATATCATTTTTGGGACTAACCTATTGACATAGTGCCCAGTGCCAGTTACTATTTTTGCTTGTTTTTTACTTTGCGGAATATCAGTACCAAACGAAGTCCAAATGCCACAAAACTTTTTGGAGATCTTTTTCTGCCCAGAAGCAAGCTTGGGATCCAAGGAAGGACCTGAGGGGAGACCCATGGGGCCCACAACCCACCAGGCGCACCAGAGGCCCCTAGCATGACCAGGTGGGCGGTGGGGCCCACAGGAGTCCTCTCCACCACCTCTCAGCTATATAAATACCCAAATATTCTAGAAACCCTACAGGAGTCAATGAAACACAATTCCAGCAGCCACAAATTTCAGAACCACGAGATCCAATCTAGAGCCCTATTCCGGCACCTTGCCGAAGGGTAACACAATCATAGAGGGGTTCATCATCCTCATTGGTGCCTCTCTGATGATGCGTGAGTAGTTCACCATAGACCTACGGGTCCGTAGGAAGTAGCTAGATGGCTTCTTCTCTCTTTTTTATTTTCAATACAATGGTCTCTTGGAGATATATTTGATGTAATGACTTTTTGCGGTGTGTTTGTTGGGATCCGATGAAGTTCGAGTTTATGATCAGATTTTTATCCATGAATACTATTTGAGTCTTCTTTGATCTCTTATATGCATAATTATTTATAGCCTTGTATTTCTTCTCCGAATCTTTGGTTTAGTTAGGCCAACTAGATTGATTTTTCTTGCAATGGGAAGAGGTAATTTGTGATGTGTGGAGTAATAGTAGTAGATGTAGGCTGGAGTTGGTCTACTAATCTTGGATGTGATGCCTATATATTGATCATCGCCTTGGATATCATCATAATTATTTGGTCTTCTATCAATTGGCCAATAGTAATTTTTTACCCACCGTGCGCTATTTTCTCGAGAGAAGCCACTAGTGAAATCTACGGCCCCGGGGTCTATCTTTTATCATATTTGCTTTCCGATCTATCTTTTGCCAAATTTATTTTCAGACCTATATTTCCAAAAACCCAAAAAATACCTTGATGCACTTTTTCTTTACTTATTTTATTTCGCGTTTTATCAAGATCTATTTATCCAATCTCATACAAAACAATTTATCTTTTCACCGAGGAAGGATTGACAACCCCTCTTATGCGTCGAGTATTTGTTCTTTGTGTGCAAGTACTGTCTACATAGTGTTGCTTGGCCCTCCTACTAGATTGATACCTTGGTTTCATATCTAAGGAAATACCTACCGTAGTTGTGCTGCATCATCCCTTCCTCTTTGGGGAAATACTGACGCATTTTTAAGCCCCATCAGCCCACGAGTCACCAGGGCGCGCCAAGGGGGGTAGGGCCCACCCTGGTTGATTGTGGGACCCACATGGCTCCATTTAACCTAAATCCGCATCTATAAATTCTCTAAAATAGGGAAACCAACAAAGGGGTACACGAAATACTTTCTCCGCCGCCGCAAGTTCCTGTTCTTGATAGATCCCATTTGGAGGCCTTTTTCGGCACTCTTCTGGAGGGGGATTCGATTACGGAGGGGATCTACATAAACCTTGCTGCCCTTCCAATGATGCATGAGTAGTTTACAACAGACCTAAGGGTCCATAGTTAGTAGCTAGATGGCTTCTTCTCTCTATTTGATCTTCAATACAACGTTCTCATCGTTGTTCTTGGAGTTCTATGCGACGTAATCACTTTTTGCGGTGTGTTTGTTAGGCTCCGATGAATTGTGAGTTTATGATCAGATCTATCCATGAATATTATTTGAGTTTTCTCTGAACTCTTTTATGCATGATTTTTATAGCATCGTATTTATCTGTGATCTATTGATTTGGTTTGGCCAAATAGATTGATTCATCTTGCAATCGGAGAGGTGCTTTATAATGGGTTCAATCTTGATGTGCTCAATCCCAGTGACAGAAGGGGGCATGACACGCATTGTACCGTCGCTATTAAGGATGAAAAGATGGGGTTTATTCATGCGTGAGTTTACTTTGTCAACATCATGTCATCTTGCTGAAGGCGTCACTCCGTTCTTTATGAACTTAATACTCTAGATGCATGCTGGATAAGGGTCGATGTGTGGAGTAATAGTAGTAGATGCAGAATCGTTTCGGTCTACTTGTCTCGAACGTGATGCCTATATACATGATCATTGCCTTGGATACTGTCATAACTGTTTGCTTTTCTATCAATTGCCCAACAGTAATTTGTCTACCCACCGTATGCTATTTTCAATAGAGAAGCCTCTAGTGAAAACTATGGCCCCGGGTCTACCTTTATCATACATTAAAAATCCTAAAAATTCCTTGCTGCAATTTTACTTTATTTTTTATTTTTTTTATTTTTGTTCTATTTATCTATATATCACCATACAATTTAATCTTACAAATAACCGCCAAGGGACTAACAACCCCTTGTTCGCGTTGCATGCGAGGATTTGTTATTTTGTGTGTAGGTGCTGCTAACGAGTTGTTGCGTGATTCTCCTATTGGATTGATAACCTTGGTTTCATAACTAAGGGAAATACATATCTCTACTGTACTGCATCATCCCCTCCTCTTCGGGGAAATCCCAACGCAACTCGCAAGTAGCAGCCCCCTCGAGCCAAGAAGGCAGATCCAGTGTCTCCTGAGCCATTTCCACGTTGTAACATACAGTTGAATGTCGTGCATTCCAAAAAATCATCTCCATTGTTGGGTACACCTCATGTTTGGCATGACGTCCTCTCTCCTTCACACCGTACTTATCCATGAACCGCCAAGGAGGAGTCCCACACTGACCGCCCACTCTTGATGTCTACTACACAACTTTTTCTTGCAGACTCGTGTTGGACCTCCAAGCGTGGAGTTTTGTAGGACAGTAGAAATTTTCCCTCAAGTGGATGACCTAAGGTTTATAAATTCGTGGGAGGTGTAGTATGAAGATGGTCTCTCTCAAACAACCCTGCAATCAAATACAAGAAGTCTCTTGTGTCCCTAACACACCTAATACACTGGCAGATTGTATAGGTGCACTAGTTCGACAAAGATATTGTGATACAAGTGTAGTATGGATAGTAGATATAGGTTTTTGTAATATGGAAATATAAAAATAGAAAGGTAACAAGTGATAAACAGAGCACAAATGGTATGGAAATGCTTGGAAACAAGGCCTAGGTTCATACTTTCACTAGTGCAATCTCTCAAAAGTGCTAACATAAATGAATCATATTACAATCCCTCAACGTGTGACAAGGAATCGCTCCAAAGTTCTTATCCAGTGGAGAACATAAGATGAAATCATTGTACGGTACAAAAATAACCTCAAAGTTATATTTTCCGATCAATCTATTGAGCCATCCCTCTAAGTGTCTCAAACAGCCCTAGAGTTCGTACTAAAATAACACCATATGATACGCATCAACCAACTCTAATGTCACCTATAGATACTTGATAACCCATAAGTATAGGGGATCAATTGTAGCCTTTCTCGATAAGTAAGAGTGTCGGACCCAGCCAGGAGCTAAAGGTAGAACAAATATTCCCTCAAGTTCTATCGGCCACCGATACAACTCTACACACGCTTAACGTTCGCTTTACCTAGAACAAGTATTAAACTGGAAGTACTTTGTGGGTGTAAAGGGATAGGTTTGTAAGATAATAAAGAACACATAAGTAAAAGCTAGGGGCTGTTTAGATAAAGAAACAATTAAGTTAGTTTTAGTAGAGAGCTTTTTATCACAAGAAAATTATTCGTCCCTAGGCAATCGATAACTAGACCGATAATCATTATTGCAATTTTATATGAGGGAGAGGCACGAGCTAACATACTTTCTCTACTTGGATCATATGCACTTATGATTGGAACTCTAGCAAGCATCCTCAACCACCAAAGATCATTAAGGTAAAACCCAACCATAGCATTAAGTATCAAGTCCTCTTTACTCCCATACGCAACAACCCACTTACTCGGGTTTGTGCTTCTGTCACTCACACCACCCACCATAAGCAAATCATGAACATATTGCAACACCCTAAAGCGAGGATCCCTCATGCTTGAGCAACATGGAGAGCACCATAGGACAACACCAATAGTAAAATATACAACTCAAACCAATCATGACCATCAATCAACCCATAGGACAAAACAGATCTACTCAAATATCATAGGATAGCCACATATCATTGGATAATAATATATAGTGTTGAGCACCATGTTTAAGTAGAGATTACAGAGGGAAGAAGAGGTGTTACACCGCTGCATAGAGGGGGAGAAACTTGGTGTTGATGGTAGCGAGGTTGTTGGTGTAGATCGTCGTCACGATCCTTGCTCCGGCGACACTCCAGCGCCACCGGCAGAGAGGAGGAGAGAGCACCCTCCTTCTTATTCTTCATTGACCTCCCCCCCTAGATGGGAGGAGGGTTTCCCCTCTGATCCATGACCTCCATGGCGGCGGAGGGGCTGGAGCCCCTCCGCGATTGGATCTATCTCTCTGTTTCACGACCGTTTCTTAAATATCTGGAGATCCATAAATCCGATTGGGATGAACTTTTAATATGATTTTTATCCAGATATAAGCTTCCTTGCGGCCGAAGGACACCTGCAACTAACCTACAGGGTGGCCACAAGCTTGCCATGCATGCCTCTTGAGCTTGTGGGCCCCACAGGCATCGTCTCTCGTTGATTCCGCTTCCAAAAAATCACATATATTCCAAAAAAAGTCTGTAATTTTTTATCGTGTTTGGAGTTTGTTTGATATGGATATTCTGCGAAACAAAAAACATGCAACAAATAGGAACTGGCACTGGGAACTGGATCAATATGTAAGTCCCAAAAAATGATATAAAATGTTGCCAAAAATATATGAAAGTTGTAGAATATTGGCATGAAACAATAAAAAATTATAGATACGACAGAGATGTATCAGCATCCCCAAGCTTAATTCCTGCTCATCCTCGAGTAGGTAAATGATAAAAAAGATAATTTTTGATGTGGAATGCAATCTAGCATAATCTTGATCATATAATCTAATAATGGAGTGAATACTAATACATGAGTGATTCAAGGCAATAGTCTATCAATTTGACATCGAAAGAATAATACAAGACACACATGTAATTCTAATGGAGCTAAAGGAAATAGCCTCGATACACTTAATTGTGGTAAGCATGACACGCTCGGTCTTCCCTGCATAAAGTATAAATCATGAGCACCTTGGCGTCAAACCAGGAAACTGGATTGTACTTCTAATGCTTCAACATTTTCAACTTCACTCAATACATGAGCGTGATCCATGGATATAGCACTATGGGTGGAATAGAATGCGGTGTTAGGGATCAATAGGAGAAGGAAGAGAGTCTCGCATCAACTAGGCGGATCAATGGGCTATGGAGATGCCCATCAATCGATATCAATGTGAGGAGTAGGGATTGCCATGCAACAGATGCACTAAGAGCTATAAGTGTATGAAAGATCAAACTGAAAACTAAGTGGGCGTGCATCCAACTTTCTTGGTCATGAAGACCTCGGGCATTTGAGGAAGCCCATCATTGGAATATACAAGCCAAGTTCTATAATAAAAAATTCCCACTAGTATATGAAAGTGACAACATAGGAGACTCTCTATATGAAAAACATGGTGCTACTCTGAAGCACAAGTGTGGTAAAGGATAGTAGTATTGCTCCTTCTCTCTTTTTCTCTCATTTCATTTTTTATCCCCTTTTTTTCTTTTTATTGTCAGGCTCTTTTTGGCCTCTTTTTTCTCTTCGTCCGGAGTCTCATCCCGACTTGTGGGGGAATCATAGTCTCCATGATCCTTTCCTCACTGGGACAATACTCTAATAATGATGATCATCACACTTTTATTTACTTACAACGCGATATTTCAACTCGATACAACTAATACATGATGACTTCATATGAATGCCTCTGGCAGTGTACCGGGATGTGCAATGATCTAGCATAGCAAAGATATCAAAAAACGGACAAGCCATGAAAATATCATGCTAGCTATCTTATGATCATGCAAAGCAATATGACAATGAACGCTGAAGTCATGTATATGATGATGATGGAAGTTGCATGGCAATATATCTCGGAATGGCTATGGAAATGCCATGATAGGTAGGTATGGTGGCTGTTTTGAGAAAGATGTAAGGAGGGTTCATGCACCGGCGAAGGTTGTGCCGTACTAGAGAGGCTAGCAATGGTGGAAGGGTGAGAATGCGTATAATCCATGGACTCAACATTAGTCATAAAGAACTCATATACTTATTGTGAAAGTTTTATTAGCCCTCGAAGCAAAGTACTACTCGCATGCCCCTAGGGGGAAGGTTGGTAGGAGTTAACCATCACGCAACCCTGATTCAAATAGCATAGAAGGATTTCAATCAATGATAAATTATGCTCCGACCTCACCGCTAATGTCAGCGACCACCACTTCATACGCGTGAGGATTTGCTTGCGTAAAGACTTACTTCCCTTAACACCATTATTAATACTCAACTTTAATTCTTCTACTAGCATGCCCCCATATTACCACCTCAATATCGCAAAACTATTGCAAGGAATCAAACATATCATATTCAGTGATCTTCAAGTTTTATGTAGGATTTAATGACTAAGCATGTGAATGACAAATTCCTGTTGACTCTCTAAATAGATATAAGTGAAGCATGAGAGTTTAATACTCTCTACAAAAGATATCCCCACACTCTACAAATATAAGTGAAGCAAAAGAGCATTGTACAAATGGCGGTTTTCTATGTGTAGAGAAATAGGCAATCCAAACTTCAAATGATATAAGTGAAGCACGCGAAGCATTCTATAAATCCATACTCAAAATATACAAGTGAAGTGCAAAGAACATTCTATAAATCAACCAAGGACTATCTCATACCAGCTTGGTGCATTATTAATAAAAGGAAAATGGAATAAAAGATGCTCCTAGAATTTGCGCATATCATGCATGTGACGAATAAAAATATAGCTCTAAGTAAAATTACCGATGGTCATTAGAAGAAAGAGGGGATGCCTTTCTGGGCATCCCCAAGCTTACTTGCTTGGGAGTCCTTGAATATTACCTTCGGGTGCCTTGGGGATCCCCAAGCTTAGGCTCTTGCCACTCCTTATTCCCTAATCCATCGTGGTCTCAACCAAAACTTGAAAACTTCAATCACACAAAACTTAACAAAACCCTCGTGAGATCCATTAGTATAATAAAGCAAATCACTACTTTAAGTACTATTGCAAACCCATTCATATTTTATTTTTACATTATAACTAGTGTACTCTAACTTCACCATGGCTTATATCACCGATACAATCCATAGATTCATCAAAACACGCAAAACAATGCATCAAAAATAGAACAGTCTGCAGCAATCTGAACATTGACCATACTTATGTAACTCCAAAGATTCTGAAATACTAGGAAGAAATAAACAATTTGCATAGAAGTAATGTGTAAGAATTTCAGAATTTTTGCATGTTCCAGTAAAAAATGTAAATTCACGCACTACAACAAAAGTTTCTGTTTTTGCACTGCACATACCAAACAAGCAATCTAATTATCCCAAAGGCAAACCTTGGCACATTAGTTTTATAATACAATGGATTTGTACAAGGAGGTAATTATTTTTGTTGAAAAGTTTCTGAAATTCAAGATTTGCAAAGTTTCCATGGGCATGAGCAAAGTTCAAGGAGCTCCCCCACTTCAACGGTACTCGCCTTTCTTACTTTCACTTTTCTTTTTGAAAAGTTTTAGGTTCCCCTCTATATTTTTTTGTTTTCAAACTTTTTACAAGCACGCAATAGAACAAAATGAATCTCCAAGACTTCCGGGTTGTCTCCCTGGCAGCGCTTTCTTTAAATCTATTAAGCTAGGCATAAAGTGCTCAAGTAATGGATCCACCGGATCCCAAGGTATATCAAAGCCAATTTTAATTAACAACGATTTATATATTAGTAGTGAGCACAAAGTAACACATATCATGCAATGATGAAGTCTAACTCTCTTCCTATGCATCGGCGTAGGGTGGCATATAACCCAAAAACCAAACGACCGAATCGATTTAAGCTGAACCGAAGCCGAAGTGACCGAAACCAAGTTGTTCGGTACCATGCTCGGTTAGTGATTCAGAGAAATGGAATTCAGCTCAGTGATTTTGGTCTGCATAGTCAGTCAACCGAATTGACCGAAGCATCGAGGCCCACCACTAACTGTATCTTGCGTCCTCCATAATTAGTTCCCATTTGGACGCTTTGTGCTGCCAGCCACCGAACATCAATTCCCCCTGCAAAAAAATATATTAAAAAATCCATTGAATTAATGTGTGTTAATGTGATGGGTGGCAAACAATGTCGTACTGTACCCCTACCTGCTTTCTTTTTTAGTGAACCTAGGTGTTGTTTGTTGTTGCCTACTGTCTCGCGCACCTCCTGACAGGCTCCTGTCATCTTTTCTTTTTCTTTGAGCATAACACATGTTGTTCTCTAGCCCACACAAACCACAACTCTTAGCCCAACTCAGACAAACAACTATTGCAGCTATCCCATCTAGCCAGCCCAACCCGCCAGTTGTTTGGTCTGTTCGGTGCAAAACCGAGTACCGAACCGATTGATTCGGTCACCGAAGCCTCGGTTTTGTTTATTGCAAGAGATCGATCGGTCCATGTTTACTGGGAACTGAGAAAACAAAAACATTAAAGCATCGAGCCGTTTGGTTTGGTGGAACCGAACGCCCACCCCTACATCGGCATGTCATAAAAGAACAATTCACGCACACATAGTAAATGCCAATACATAGCATAAGTAGTTTCTTGCAATTTTATTATATTGGAAACATAGAGAGGCGGAGATGTAGTTCCTCTCTCATAATAATTGCAAGTAGGAGAAGCAAGAACATGCATATTATATTCATCAAAATCATCATGTGTAGTAGTAAAATGCAACCCATCAATATAATCCTTAATAAGAGCAAACTTCTCCGATATAGTGTAGTTTGGAGAATTCAAAAAGAAAATATGACTTTCATGCGTGGGTGCAGTAGCAACAATTTCATTCTTAACATAAGGAACTATAGAAAGTTCCTATCCATAAGCGTAATTCAAATTGGCATGATGGCCGCAAGCATAGCAAGCATCAATTTCATCAAAAAGGGATATTTCAAACGAATTCAAGGGATCATATTAATTATCATAGCATTCATCCTCTGGTAAGCACCAAGGGAAATTAAAAATTTATGATTTGAAGAGTTACTCTCATCGGAAGGTGGGCACGGGTAGCTAATCCACTCGTCCTCCCTTTGTTCTTCGCTCTCCTCCTCATCTTTTTCATCCAATGATATCATAGTGTAATCAATTTCTTCTTCCATAGATTCCTACAAAATATTAGTCTCTTCTTGGATAGTGGAGACTTTCTCAATAAACTCATTAATATCGGCATTATATTCATAATTCTTATGTCAATATTTAAGTATAGAATAATTTTCAGGTATGTAAATAGCATCATCAAAATCTTCAAACTTTTCAAACAAAGATTCAATTTCATACGCACCCTTAAAAGCAATGAATTCTTCTATTCATTCCACATCATAGTAATCACATATAACATTATCATAAGAAACCAAGGTTTCATCATTATTAAATTTACATGAAAAGGGAAGGTAAGGAGCCTTCATCCTAGAGCAACAAGCATAATCATATCTCAAGCATAAATTCAAAGCATACCAATGCAACATCTCAATTTGTTCCCATAAGAGTTTCCCTTTTTGAGTCAAGCGATAATCCCTAAAGTATTCACGTTGATCCAGCGTGTCTCCCATTATCAAGTTGAATGGGGTTTTCTTAGGATTATCAAGTAGTGTTCAATATTTTTCACATAACGAGCATCGAGGGTTTTAGGAGGTTCCCCATCTCCATGAGTAGCAAGTACACCTAACTTTTTTGGTATTTCGTGTTCCATATCCATAACTAAAGATATAAAACAACTTACACAAAAAATAATATTTACTTAGTGACAAAGCAAACAAGCACACACGAGAATATTCACCCCACACTATTGCTCCCCGGCAACAGCGCCAGAAAAAGGTCATGATAGCCCACAAGTATAGGGGAACAATTGCAACCTTTCTCGACAAGTAAGAGTGTCGAACCCAATGAGGAGCTAAAGATAGAACAAATATTCCCTCAAGTTCTATAGACCACCGATACAACTCTACGCAAGCTTTACGTTAGCTTTACCTAGAGCAAGTATGAAACTACAAGTACTTTGTAGTTGTAAAGGGATAGGTTTGCAAGATAATAAAGAACATGTAAATAAAAGCTAGGGGTTGTTTTTAGATAAAGAAACAATTAAGTTAGTTTTAGTAGAGAGATTTTTGTCACAAGAAAGTTATTTGTCCCTAGGCAATCGATAAGTAGACCGGTAATCGTTATTGCAATATTATATGAGGGCAAGGCATGAGCTAACATACTTTCTCTACTTGAATCATATGCACTTATGATTGGAACTCTAGCAATCATCCGCGACTACCAAAGATCATTAAGGTAAAACCCAACCATAGCATTAAGTATCAAGTCCTCTTTACTCCCATACGCAACATCCCACTTACTCGAGTCTGTGCTGCTATCACTCACGCCACCCACCATAAGCGAATCATGAACATATTGCAACACCCTACAGTAGGGATCCCTCATGCTTGCGCGACACAGAGAGCACCATAGGACAGAACCAATAATAAAATATACAACTCAAACCAATCATGATCATCAATCAACCCATAGGACAAAACAGATCTACTCAAACATCATAGGATAGCCACATATCATTGGATAATAATATATAGCGTTGAGCACCATGCTTAAGTAGAGATTATAGCAAGGTGAAAAGGTGTTACACCGCTGCATAGAGGGGGAGAAAGTTGGTGTTGATGATAGAGAGGTTGTTGGTGTAGCTTGCCGTCGCGATCCTTGCCCCGGTGGCACTCCAGCGCCACCGTGAGAGAGGGGAGAGATACCCCCTCCTTCTTTTTCTTCCTTGACCTTCCCCCTAGATGGGAGGAGGGTTTCCCCTCTGGTCCATGGCCTCCATGGAGGCGGAGGGGCTGGAGCCCCTTTGAGATTGGATATATCTCTTTGTTTCTCTTCTGTTTCACGACCCTGTTTCTGGCCTTTCACCGTTTCTTAAATATCCAGAGATTGTAACTCCAATTGGGTTGAAATTTTAACTCAATTTTTATCCAGATATAAGCTTCCTTGCGGCCGAAGGACACCTCCAATTGACCTACAGGGTGGCCACAAGCTTGTTAGGCGCGCCCTGGGTAGGGGGCGCCCCCCTTGAGCTTATGGGTCCCTCAGGAATCATCTCCCGTTGATTACGCTTCCCTAAAATCACATATATTCCAAAAAGATCTCCATAAATTTTTATCGTGTTTGGACTTTTTTGATATGGATATTCTGCGAAACAAAAAACATGCAACAAACACGAACTGGCACTAGGCACTGGATCAATATGTTAGTCCCCAAAAATGATATAAAATGTTATGAAAACTATATGAAAGTTGTAGAATATTGGCATGAACTAATCAAATATTATAGATATGATGGATACATATAAGTACTCCAATGTCACCATAAGTATCCCTGAGTTGATTACTCGATATACATCAAACAACTTCAGATTTATAATATTGAATCCAACACAAAAAACTTCAAAGAGTGCCCTAAGGTTTCTATCGAAGAAAGAAGGATGAAAACATGCATCAACCTCTATGCCTAGATTAACCCAATGTCACCACGGGAATCCGTAAGTTGATTACCAAGATATATATCAAGTGAATCGATAGAACACACCATTTCCACCAGGTTATCCACAGGGAAGACATACATCAAGTTTTATCAAATCCAAAAAGTATCCAATCCGATAATAGTGAAACCTCAGAGGTAAAAACTCAATTCATCACAACAAGATAGAGGGAGAAACAACATATGATCCAACTATATTAACAAAGCTCACGGTCCATCAAGATCGTGCCAAATCAAGAACATGAGCTGGGAAAGAGATCAAACACATAGCTACTGGTACATCCCCTCAGCCCTAAGGGTGAACTACTCCCTCCTCGTCATGGTAATCGCCGGGATGATGAAGATGGCCTCTGATGATGATTTCCCCCTCTGGCAGGGTGTCGGAACAGGGCTCCAGATGGGCTCTCTTTGGTACAGAGGCTAGTGGTGGTATAGTCAAAGTTCCAGGTTAACTTTCGGGGGTTTCCCTATTTATAAGAATTTTCAGAGTTGGAATCACGGGAAAAGGGGCTAAGATGGGCCCACTACCCACTTGGGCA
This sequence comes from Triticum dicoccoides, assembly GCF_002162155.2. Lineage (NCBI taxonomy): Eukaryota > Viridiplantae > Streptophyta > Magnoliopsida > Poales > Poaceae > Triticum > Triticum dicoccoides. The sequence goes on along the minus strand of NC_041385.1, from coordinate 593,641,444 downwards.
CGACCACCCCCTTGACGTGCCCAAGTGGGGAGTGGGGCCCTCGTGGTTCTTATGGTCCTCCCATGAAGCTTCAGGGTCTCTTTTGTTCAAAAAAATCATCAAAAAGTTCCGCCCATTCCAAGAATTTTTATTTCTACACAAAAAACAATACCATGGTAGTTTTGCTGAAAACAGCATCAAACCGGGTTAGTTCCATTCAAATCATACAAAACCATATAAAATTGTTATAAACATGGCATGAATACTTCATAAATTATAGATATGTTGGAGACATATCAACTCTCCAACCTGATCCCCTCGTGTTCGGGCCGATCACCATCACCCCACTGTCCACTCTGATCCACTCCCCTCATGGGAATTGTGGTTGTTCGGATAATTTTATCTACAACACGTGGGCCCAAAACAAAAACCTCATCCCACGATGCACCCTTTCCTTTTCCTGCTGGACCTTCCCCTTCCCGCTTGGTTTCCCGCCATAGCGGGACATTTCTTGCTGGAGCCCTCTCCTCTAAAAACAGATGATGCGCACCTCACCTTTATCATGGCGCACTCTCTCATTCACACCATACTTCTCCATGGACCACCAAGGAGGAGTCCCCCTCCAGCCACCCCACTCTCTGCCCTGATCCCTTCCCCTGTGCTCATGCTGATCCGCCACCCGCATAAAGGGGTAGAAGGCGTGCGCCACCCGTGATACCCCCGAGTAAAGAAGGCAGATCCAATGTCTCCTAAGCCATTGTCACGTTGTAACATACAGTTGGATGTCGTGCATTCGACAAAAATATGATGTACTTTGTCAGGAGTGCATGCCACTGTGTCCGTTATAAGCAAGCAAGTAATGAATTTAGCCTTCTATCCTAACTAAAAAATTATCCAACTTGATGAAAAAATGTGAATTGCTCGCTCATGCAATTTGTTGCAAATCCATCTCTAGTGAAATGCAGTTTGCCACATTTTTTAAAGTAGGAAAATTATTTCGCTCAAATAGCCATAACTGAGAAGAACAACACCAACCCCCATCTAGATCCACATTCACATATGTCGCATAATATAAGTAAGAGGCCCACATGTTTCCAAATAATTTTTAATGGGACAAGTGGGCATCCCACATAATCTCACGTCAATGATAGATTCAGCTAAACTTCTGTACCGAAACATAATAACCTACCACTGATGCTAGTTAATTTACCGTCCATTGCAATGAGGGCATACATGTTTTAGTAATTCAACATTAACTGTGTCTAGCATACATATTCAAAATATTCTTGCACACCAGACTACCTTGGCGACTTCTTTTTTACCGGTAAATCACTGTCTTTTTATTCCTTTTTTTTCTCCCAACAAAAATGTTTCTCAGAGTGATATGTGAATGGATATACCAAAAACCATAATAAAATATCAATAGCTAAAAACTCTTTAATCAAATAATTCAAGAATGTATCCATGATGCATTTTTATTTATTCCTTTACATAAATGTGGCTTGTGTTATCAAACATTGATTTCTTTCCATAGATTTGGCCTTTAAAGATTGATTAAGGACCATCGTAATTGAGTCCTTTCTATAACAACATTACTAAATTTGGCAGAAAAAATGGATTAAATAGATCAATGGGCTAAAAACCAGTTTACATAAATTGGTGGGATAGAAAAAAACGGTGGGGTGGTTTAACCGGAACAGAGGAAACACTACCAACTCACCATGGCATATAAGTCTGTGCCAACTCTAGTAGTATGCCGAGCAAAAACCAACCTATTGGTCATAGAAAAAAAGGAAACCACACAATGAAACATAGAAAAAACAAAAGTAAAACGCGTGCACGCGTCAAATGGGTCAGTCAACTTCGATTATAGTTGATGTTTTGGTAAGATTTGATTTGATAGGTATGAATAGTGGAAGGTAAAGAAAGTTTGGAGTTAGTTGAGATTTTTTCTAAGATTTGATTTGGATGAGTCAATGCATGAAGTTGTTTTGGGAAAGTGCCGATTTGATTGAGTTAATGCACGCGTCAAATGGACCCGCCAAAATTGATTGCGCTTGAGCAAAATATCATGTGTAAAATACTCATGGGAGTAATATAGAGTTTGCTAAGGGGTTGGTGGCAGTGAGGTGAGACTACCAACTCCCCCTTTAGGAGTAGAGATGAAATGGTTAAATAATTTGATTTCATCAAGGAAAGCGAAGATGCTTGTACTTACAAGAAAGTAAGTGGGAGCATGATAATATTTCTAAACACTGTGTGTGCATGACAAATTGTTGTTGATTGGAAATTATATAAATTTCTTGACACAAATTATGATTTTATTGAAACTAGTTTTACAATAAAGTACTTAGGCAATATAGCCTTGGTATTAGGCATAGCAATCGGTGGAGATAGTAGCGCCTAATAGGGGTTAGCCAAATGCACATTGACAAGATACTAAAGTAGTTTAGTATGAAAAATGTCAAGAAGTATTTCTTGTCGAATTCACATGGAAGGAGTTTTCATATTCCGTGGTATGTAAACAACCAGATATGTCCAGTACTCTAAGTAAGTTGTGAGTATAGTTACCAAAGTGATCAAGTTATTGATCATAGGATAACAGTGAAAATGTTGTTAAGTACTTAAATGAGAAAGACGACATGTTTCTTGCATACGGAGAAAATGAAGAGATTGATGTAAGGAGTTACGTTAACACATGACTTCTTGTAAGTAGTTACCTCTATGAAATCTTCATCAGTGCTTCAAGCAATTTTCGATTTCAATTAAAGGATATGTGTAATACATTACAATGGTGGGATGGTAAGTTGGAATTGGTCAAAGAAGGTTACCATGGCAAATTCTATATGATGAAAGCTACGTATTTTGTCACTTTAGAAGCACCAATGGAGGGTGATGGATAAAATAGTTCATGTATGAACTTGGTATGGTTCCATAGCTCAGTTTAAGAAATCAAAAGGTCCTACCAATGATTCAAGACATAAAAAGCTAGTTTCGTGCAAATTATGAATTTTTTTGGAAGCATGAAAGATGCACGGGAATACAAAAGTACACTCGGATATGAACTTGTCAAACATGAGGAGATGAAGGCTATACAACAAGCAAAGCATGAACTAACATCGGATTGCCATTGGTGTAAACAGGAACATGTGCTAACGAGATTATTGACTCTAGTGCAAGTGGGAGTCTGTTCGAAATATGCTCTAGAGGCAACAATATTGTATAATTTATTTCCACATTTATAATTATGAGTTTATATTCTATGTTATTACTGCTATGATCTTGGAATATGTGATTCAGTGGAAAACTAATAAGCACACGCGTGGATTAATAAACAGTAAAACCTGGTTCGTAGTCTCGCCTCGAGGACTAGCTCAAGTGTTTTTTGTGATCATATTTCTAGATCTTGGGATATTGTTAAGTGTAAGATAGTACCAAAAAAACCTTGACGTGATAACGTTAGAGGAACAATCATATTGAATTTACCCAACTTGTTTATTATACTTTGAGATACAACTGTCACAAGTCAATCGATATAACACAAAGAGTTAACGTATTCTGCCGGGTGGATGACTCCTGGGTAGGCCCAAGATGGTAAACGACACTTCAAAACATCAGGGCGGCCAGCTCCCCTTGGTCCGGCTGCCCGGCTGCTCCAGCTGGCCTGCTATGCGCAGTCAACCGCGGCGTCACATCTGACCCGACACGAACAAGACAGCCATACCGTGGCCACTATTGCTGATAAAGCATACATTATTCACTCGTCATACACGATATCATGTATAGTGCTACTTATCCCTGGGCACTAGTATATAAAGTGACCCAAGGGGCACTCCCTTGGGGAAGAAGTCACTCCCTTGGCCAAGAAGGCACTTACTTGGCCAAGAGGACAAGCACTCACGCACACACTACAAAAGACCACATCTGACAACAGCGTCCGTGCTACAGCTAGCTCTTCTCCCTCGTTTCTCTCTTCTAATTCTAACTCAGCCGATGCGCGGTGGGCGGGGTTGCGATTTGCCGATGGTCGGTTTGCTCAACTGCGGCCCCACCTCACAGTGAAGATGTTATGACTGGAGAATGGACCGTACGCTCCATTGGCAAGGCGTGGGAGTTCGCAGCCATCCCACAAGGGTTCGAGTCTCGGCTCGAGCGCTTGGTGCTCACAGAGTTTTCTTCTATAAAAAATGCCAGCAGGCTAGTCTAGCCCGGGTTGGTCTCGTTATCTTTAAAAAAAAAATCTTACGACTGGAATAAAAGTGCCATACACTAATAAAACATTAAGGCCATGAGGTGATGCAGTGCTCGTTACAGGAGGCAAGAAGAAAGACGCATCCATCGACGACGTCCACCTCCTCGATTCAGGGTGCTGGCTCACTGAATGGCGGCTAAGTAGCAGCGCCTTTCGTGGCCAGGTCGACGTGCTTCTGAACAATGGCTCCCAAAGATTCCAGCCGCTGGAAGAAGGCCAACGTCTTTCTGTCCTCACTAGCCTTGTAGTGGCCTATGTAGACGATTTCCTCGTAGATGTGGATGTGTAGGTCGACGGTTTCTTGCATGGCGAGGCGCTGCGCGGCGAGTGCGGCCTCAAGGTGCACATGCTTCGTCGCGACCTCTAGCACCTGCAGGGCCACCAGGGCATGAAAGAGTTCATCACCATGGAGGACAATGAGGGTGGCAGGCATTGAGGAGCCTGGGCACGCGGGCTGGAGCAGTATGGCAAGGTCGTCCATGCGCTTCTTGATGGCGGTGAACTTGCGGATGGAGCAGACCCTCATGTCATCCATGCGAGAGGAGAAGCCGACGTCGGCGGTTGCCAGCACCGTCTAGAAACGCTGCATGGTGCGGGGTAGCAGGCCGGCGTCTTTGATGATCTGGCATAGCCGACTGCCGCTCGCGTCCATCGCCTCCATAGGTTCTAGTGGCTTCTGGTGACTTCGTCTTGGATTGGAGTGAGCAGTGTTGCGCATAGACTAGGAGTAGATGGATTGGAGTGGTTGGTCGTCTTTATATGAGAGTCCAAACTCTGTTACATTCACATCATGCTGGCTCTATTATGCTTCTCCAATTAATTCCCTATGCATGCTAATTGAGGATGCATCATTGACTGTTCAACATCTGGGGAACCGCTACCCTCTCCCTCCTTACCATTCAATCCGTATCACTGTAAATGCGGGTCAAGAAGAGACTAGTCATTTACTACAATTGTGCACCATGACCGTGTGGGGGTGCGACGCGAATGACACAGGCATGCTGTACTTGTTCCACTTTCTCGTTTTGAACTCGTGACTTGTAGTAACTCTTAGTTTTGAATATATAAGTCTGGTTGTCGCGCCAATATATACATCACTCCCTCCAAATAGGTTGGGTCGCTGAAGTCAAAATTAGACACAAAGCACGTTTGTGATGGACCAATCTACCTCCGTCCTGGTTTATTGCTCCCCCAAATTTTTGACCATAAATTTGACTAACAAAAGGTTCAGGCATGTCACCAGAATTAGGCTAGTCATAGTGGGAGTAACTTAGAAAGTAACATAACACACTTTAAGAAAAGTTTGCTTATGTGACATGTACTTAATGAGGAGAGAGGTGTTTGGAGTAACATAATATGTTACTGTAACATAACGGATCTCAAGGAAAAATGAGTCTACATCTTAATAAATGATGCCTTGCATGATACCACACACATGTTACTCCCCACTATGAAGGTAGTAACATAAACTTGTAACATATGCATGTTACTAGTCTAAGTTACTCCCCACTATGACTAGCCTTACATCATTGAAAACTATGTTCAAATACAAATCAAATGATATAATTTTTATTGACATGCACTAACATTTTGTCAGTTAAATCTTTGGTCAAAATTTAGCACAAATTACAAAAGGACTATTAAACCAGAACCTAGGTAGTACACTAGGTCGAAGACAGTGATACTACATATAATTAATGCCAAATAAGAGCAAGGGATTAGACATGTCATTTGTGACTGGAATAAAAGTGCCATACACTAAGGAAACATTAAGGCCACGAGGCAATGCAGTGCTGGTTACAGGAGGCAAGAATAAAGACGCATCCATCAACGACGTCCACCTCCTCGACTTAGGGCGCCGACCCACCAAACAACGGCTAAGTAGCAGTGGCTTTCATGGCCAGGTCGACGTTCTTCTGAACAATGACGTCCAATGATTCCAGCCGCTAGAAGAAGGCCAACGTCTTTCTGTCCTCGCTGGCCTTGTAGTGGCCTATGTAGATGATTTCCTCGTAGAACTGGATGTGTAGGTCGACAGCTTCTTGCATGGCGAGGCGCTGTGCGGCGAGCTCAGCCATGAGGTGCACATTCTTCATTGCAACCTCCGGCATCTGCAAGGCCACCAGTGCTTCAAAGAGTTCGTCACCTTGGAGGCCGATGAGGGTGGCAGGCAACGAGGAGCCTAGGCTCGTGGGCTACAGCAGTACGGCAAGGTCGTCTGCGCACTTCTTGATGGCGGAGAGCTTGCGGGTGGAGTCGACCATCATCTGGCACATGCGAGAGGTGAAGATGGCGTCGACGAGGGCTATGACACCGGCGGTCGCCAGCACCATCTGGAAATGTTGCACGGTGCGGGGCCACAGGCCGATGTCTTGGACGATCCGGCATAGCCGACTGCTGCTCGCGTCCATTGATGCCGTGGGTGCTTGTGGCGTATGGTGACTTGGTATTGGTCTTGGATTGGAGTGGGCAGTGTTGCACATAGACTAGGAGTAGATGGATTGGAGTGGTGGGGCGCCCTTATGAGAGTCCAAACTGCATTGCATTCACATCGTGTTGGCTCCATTCTGATTCTCCAATTACCTACTCCTACCTCTGCATGCTAACTCAATGTGGAGGCATCATTGACCGTTCAACGTTTCAGGAACCGCTACCCTCTGCCTCGTTGGCATTCAAGCCGTATCAACATAATTGCGTGTCAAAAGAGACTAGTCAGTAGTTTGTTTTTTTCTTTGCGATGATCTAGTCAGTAGTAGTATACTCAATATTGTGCACCGCGACCAAGGTGGAGAGGAAAATGAGAGAACTATGTATTTATTTATGGTGTAGATTTACTCATTTTGCTCTGTATGTACTCATTTAGGGTGTACTCCAGGTCACTTGTTGACTAGAAAGGCAAATACTCCCTCCATTTGTATTTACTCTGCATATTAGAGTTGACTGCATATTAGAGTTGACTGAAGTCAAATTTTCATAAAGTTTGACCAAGTTTATAAAAAATAATATAAACATTTATCATAACAAATAGAGTATATATGATGTGAAAGTACACTCAATAATAAATCTAATTGTATTGGTTTGTTATCGCTTATGTTAATATATCTTTATAAACTTGGTCAAAGTTTATAAAGCTTGGCTTTTACCAAATCTAATACACAGACTAAATAAAAATGGAGGGAGTAGTCCCTCCGTTCCGGTTTACAGGGCTATACTATTAAGAGCAAGTACAATAGTAGGCTTATAGCTGGCTTACATGGCAATTTTGTCTCATGCAAGAGCCTCGCTATATGCGTGCTCCAAGGCTCATCACCATGCCCCACCCCTACACAAAGACTTCCGCGCGAGCGTTCGCAACTGCCACATTCGGGTTGCGCTTGGCTCTTCGCCTCTTCAAGAATACGAACAATGATGTTACTACTTCTATAGTATCGAATCAACTGCTGCATATCCGTCCACCGCGTGCGGGAGGGATAGTTTGTTGTAGTAAACAAAAGTCTGTCCTCGTCCGCGAGCCACCGCGCACATGGGCAAGGGAGAGGGAGTGTAGTAGTAAAATCAAGCTTCTCCTTGTTGTATGAGTTGACGCGACACATCATAGCACTGTCCCCACATGCTTGCCTCTAAAGTTGGCTAAAAGATCAGCAGTGTACAATATATTTGCTGCAACCTCTAACATTTACCCCACCACAAATTAAAGTATATATTCCCGTCTTGACCAGATGAGCGTGCAAACTACAATCACCAGGATGACAGGTAGGGCCAAGAGATTATTTTAATCAAAAAAGATGCTTCAAGACGGCCTCCTAGCATGGAGCTGACTCCAACGATTTTAAGCTTAGAGGAATGGTACACGCTATCCTAGACTACGCCACTATACTACCTCCACTACACATGAAACTGCCACACGAGCGTTCGGGTTGCACTTGGCTCTTCGCCTCTTCGGGAAGTCGAACAATGATGGTACTGCTGCAGTGGAGTACTATAGTATGCTTCTGGCCATCTGACACCAAATGAACTGCTGCATGTCCACCGCGTGCGGGAGGGAGAGCGTGTAGCGAAAGCTTCTCCTAGTCATGCGACCCACCATGCTCATGGGCGAGGGAGAGGGTGTTGTAATCAAACTTCTCCTTTGTACTGTACAAGCTGACGCATCACATCAAAGCAGTGCACTCGATATATTTCAATAATTTGCGTTTACTGATGCATTAATTACAATGCATGCATGTCGTGACTTTTCTTTTGATACTGTACTTGCATGTGTTGATTTAATGCACCTAGAAGTAGTATGAATATGTGATGTAATGCCCCGGCCCTAAAGCGAGAGATGGTTGTGCACGAGGAGGACGAGATCATGCTGACGGAACATGACCGGCGATGGAGCTCTCTATGGTCTCTATGGACCTCACCTTGCTCCACTTCCCCTTGTGCCTCCGCCCCTTGAAGCCTACAGCGTATGAGGTTTGAATAGACCTAGTTCATTCGGTTGATCGAGCAAGGTGCGGGTTTCTTGATTGATGTGCTGTTTGATTGATTTGTTCAGTGCAAGAGAGGGCACCTGGCCTGTGCCCTGGGAACCAGTGGCAGTGCGAGAAGTGCGAGCGTGGCGGCGACTTTGATGTGCGGAACACGATGATGGAGGTCGTCCTCTCCTCGGTGAGGGGGGAGTGCCTGCACGAAGGCTGTGGGCTCTACGTGACTTACCACAAGCTCGCCGATCACCAGAGCGTGTGTCCACTCGCTCCCTGCAAATGCCCCGTGCCCGACTGCGGCTATGAAGGCCCGCCACCGGCGCTCTCCCACCACATCAGCACCGTGCATCCCATGGCCATGCACAGGATCTAGTACGGCGAGGTGCTCCAGATGCACGTGCCAGTGTCAGAGCCAGGGCTCTTGTTGTTCGCAGAGGAGGACGACCGCACGTTTTTCTTGGTCGGTGGCGTGCTCGACATCGGCGCGCCTATCGCCGTCTCGGCCGTCTGCATTAGGGTGGGGACGTCCCCACTGCCGCACTAAGTGGCCAAGCTGTGGGCGAACGGCCCGTCGGGGGAGCCCAAAGGCAGGACCGACGCCGTCAAGGTGGAAATCGAGGTGACAAGTAGCAAGGATCCCGGCGACGGTGACGTGCAGGAGTTGACCTTCTTCACAGTTCCGCCCAAGCTGCTGGCCGGGGTTGGGTTGTCGAGGACGGTGTCCCTCCACATTCAGATTGACAAGCTCACCTCCTAAATGATTCTACAGTGCCTTCTGCTTATCTTAGTAATATGGTAATATAGGGGTTAGCTCGGTCTACTTTAGCTTAAGACAAGGTGGGTTTTGGTGGCGACGTAGCAATTACTTCGACATCAGATCAGCAATTAAAGTAATTTCCAACAGTCGAACGGATATTTTTGTGTATGTTGGATATAAAGATCCTTTAGGTAAGAAGTATAAGCAGCTTATATGCTTGTTTGTTCAGGAAGTGTTGCATCCTTGTGCGAGTTGACGCCACACATCAAAGTAGTACTACTACTAGTAGTACTCACCCGACTGCGCACCAGGAAGACAAAGCTTCGTGTCGTGTTGGTGCCGTGTGCGGCCCGGACATTAACCAAAACCTCGTGCCTCCAGCTTAGCCTCCATGTTTTAAACTTCTCAATCTCAAGGCCAAGGAGCAACGGTAACCTGAGCCAATCGGATGGTTGAGAACACTACAATTCGTAGCTATAGATGCATGTGGTAGAGAGGATGAGTGCGTGCGTGCACCTCTTCTCTTCATAGTAAACTCAGAGTACAAGTGTATGTGACTGGCATTGACCTAGGGAGCTAGAGATGGTGCGCGTGAGAAGTCCCGAGAGACTTGGTGTGTGCGTGGTAAAGAGGGAGAGAGATGATATGTGTCGATGTAATGCGTGTGAAAAAAAGACTAGTCTATAGCTCGCCACGAGGCTATTCCTGTCGAACGCCCCCATAACCGTAAGATATGTATCCGATGGTGCCAGTTATTGTACCTACACAGCAGTAGAAAAAGAAGTACCATGGCATATTACAAAACAGCTACACCACGGCCGAGAACAAGTGCCCACGTTATGCCATCCAGGAATAGTGCCGCACTTTGAAACTAGAACCGTCAATAAATTTTGAGCTTGCGTCTCGTCACATTCCAAATTACTACTCCTGTTCACACTGATCACACCAATATAGTATTTAATACTGTTTCCCACTTAGGAGCGCATTAGTACTCAGTTATAAATACTATACTATGACAAGATGACTGCACATTCCTTCCTCAACTCCTCATCCACAAAAGAAAACAAGTCATTCAACATCATTCTCTTGCGTCTGCCATGGCTAGAGTGAGTTCTCAGTCGAGAGATTACCACCAGGGAGAGGCGAGCATGGAAGCGGAAGCACGAGATATGTCCCTCTTAGCCGCGAAAGCAGCCGACATGTCCTGCTGCGCGACAGTAGAAGCACAGAGGTCCCGCCGCGCCGCCGAAGCAGCATGGAGGTCCTGCCGCGCCATCGATGCAGCAGACTAATTTGGCCGCGCTGCAGAAGCAACAGATATGTCCTCCCACGCCGCGGTGGCCTGGGAAAATGTCTCACGGGCAGGCGAGGACTCTTACAGGCGCATGCATGCGATCGTCCATAGCCAGATGGATCAGATCTTCGGCTGGATGAAGCTGCAGGACGAGTTGAATGCTTTGTTTGAACAACTCTGGGCCATGCGCGACCTGCTGAGGGCGAAGCAGGTGGAGGAGACCGCTGCCTTGTTGAAGAGGATGGGCGTCATCGTCAAGAAACTTATGGACGAGAATGCCATGCTCCGCATCAAGCGCGAAAGGCTGGTGGAGGAATCTGTGGTTGCTGCCGAGCGTATTAAGGACATGAAACTGATGAAAGAGATCATCGCCGCTCGCCGCGAGAACTAGTCTCCGCTACCTACAACACATCAAGAAAGTAGAGATCAGCGAGCCAGATCGTTGCACGCGTCTTCCTTCTTCTTTTTCCCTTGTGTATTTCAGGCGTAGACGCATGTGGCTGTTTTAGTTATCTTCCTTATATTCATCATGCTTGCTATGAGTTGCAGTCGATGCTATATAGGTCTGTCGGATCTTACATCAAGATCCGTGTAAAAATTTCTTTTGATTTTCACTTTTCTCTCTTAAATCTCTGTCCAGTGAGACATAGCCACGCCGTGAAACACGGGCTCGGGCGCCATTAATAGAGACGTTGGGAGGGAGGTGCGTGGCGGATAGAGGTCAAAGGGCTCTCCTCCCGATGAGCATGCGCAGGGGTTTGATCGCACGCCTCCCGTACTCAAATAGCTACCCCGCATGGCACAACTAGACAATAAAAAAGGGGACACATGGCGGCACGTGATTGGTAAGTAGAACGCCCATGGTTTCAATAATACTTGTGTTGCCGATTGATACATGACAACACTTAATCCAAAATAACTTTGTTGATTGTTAATGTGTGCGCCTTCGCAAATCGGACAAAAAAATTACCATAGCATGTTGGTGCCATGTCATGACACCAAGCCAAGTTACACGATTTTCATGTGTGTTTTGGATTTACAAGAATTAAAAAACCATGTTTCTCAATGTTTCCGGCCGAGCCATGACGGCCAGATGTTTGAATTTCATTCCCATTTCTTGCATGGGACCTGCAAATTTACCCGACAACACACATATGATTTTTAAACCAACTTTGGTGCACTGGAGCATGTGCTGGTAGTTCAAATTTGAATTATGCACATTAAATGACCAGAAACTCAATTAATGTGCAAAATATGCCAAACGAACCCGGAATAATTCCAAAATTTAACATGACACTCATATAGTTCTATGTTGCCTTTGTAAAGAAAATCAAGGGGGGCAGCGTATATCGTTTCTCGAACAAAGGTGGCACGTTCCCTCTCAAAAGCACAAGCCTTCTTGAGAGAAGCTCCGGTTTGCAAGAAGCTTATACCAAAACTTGTTCAAATTCGGCCAATTTTTTTACCACAGCATGATAGTACCATGACATGACACCATGCCAAGTTTCATGATTTTCGGGTGTGTTTTGGATTTACAAGAATTTTAAAACCAAATTTCTCAATGTTCTCGGCCAAGCCACGACACCCAGATGTTTGAATTTCATTCCCATTTCTTGCATGGGACCTAGAAATTCAGCCGAGGACACACCTGTTATTTTTCGACCAACTTTGGTGCACTGGAGAGTGTGCTTGTAGTTCAAAATTGAATTGTGCACATTAAATGACCAGAAACTCAATTAATGTATAAACAAGGCCATAAGAAACCGGACTAATCCCAAAATTTAACACGACAGTCATATAGTTCTATGTTGCCTCTGTAAAGAAATTCAAGGTGGGGGGGGACTGGCGTATATCATTTCGCACACAAAGGTGACACGGTCCCTCTCAGAACCACGAGCCTTCTTTAGAGAAGCTCCGGTTTGCAAGAAGCTTATACCAAAACTTGTTCCAATTTGGCCAAGTTTTTTTCCACAACATGTTATTGGCATGTCATGACACCATGCCAAGTTTCATGATTTCCAGGTGAGTTTTGGATTTACAAGAATTAAAAAAAACAAGTTTCTCTATGTTTCCGGCGGAGCCATGACACCCAGATGTTTGAATTTCATTCCCATTTCTTGCACGGGACCTAGAAATTTACCCGAGGACACACATGTGATTTTTCAACCAACTTTGGTGCACTGGAGCATGTGCTTGTAGTTCAAATTTGAATTATAAACATTAAATGTTTAGAAATTGAATTAATGTATAAAAAAGGCCAAACGAACCCAGATTAATTCCAAAATTTAACACAACACTCATATAGTTCTATGTTCCCTTTGTAAATAAAATCAGGGGGCAGCATCTATCATTTCGCACACAAAGGTGGCACGTTCCCTCTCAGAACCATGAGCCTTTTTGAGAGAAGCTCCGGTTTGCAAGACGCCTATACCAAAACTTGTTCCAATTCAGCCAAGTTTTTTACCACAACATGATAGTACCATGACATGATACCATGCCAAGTTTCATGATTTTCAGGCATGTTTTGGATTTACAAGAATTTTAAAACCAAGTTTCTCAATTTTCTTGGTCGAGCCACGACGCCCAGATGTTTGATTTTCATTCCCATTTCTTGCATGAGACCTAGAAATTCACCCGAAGACACACATGTGATTTTTCAACCAACTTTGGTTCGCTGGAGCATGTGCTTGTAGTTCAAATTTGAATTATGCACACTAAATGTCCAAAACTCAATTAATGTATAAAAAGGCCGAACGAACCCGGAATAATTCCAAAATTTAACACGACACTCATATTGTTCTATGTTTCCTACGTAAAGAAAATCAAGGGGGGCAATGTATATCGTTTTGCACACAAAGGTGACACGTTCCCTCTCAGAACCACGAGCCTTCTTGAGAGAAGCTCCGGTTTGCAAGAAGCTTATACCAAAACTGGTCCTATTCGGCCAAAAATTTACCATAGCATGATAGTACCATGACATGACACCATGCCAATTTTCATGATTTCCAGGCATGTTTTGGACTTACAAGAATTTTATAGCCAAGTTTCTCAATGTTCTCGGCCAAGCCACGACGCCCAGATGTTTGATTTTCATTCCCATTTCTTGCATGGGACCTAGAAATTCTCCCAAAGACACACATGTTATTTTTCAACCAACTTTGGTGCACTGAAGCATGTGCTTGTATTACTAAATTGAATTATGCACATTAAATGACCAGATACTCATTAATGTATAAATAAGGCCAAATGAACCTCGACTAATCCCAAAATTTAAGACGACAGTCATATAGTTCTATGTTGCCTATATAAAGAAAATCAAGGGGGGTAGTGTATATCATTTTGCACAAAAAGGTGACACGTTCCCTCTCAGAATCACGAGCCTTGTTGAGAGAAGCTCTGGTTTGCAAGAAGCTTATACCAAAACTTCTTCCAATTTGTCCATGTTTTTTACCACAACATGTTTGTGCCATAACATGACACCATGCCAAGTTTTATGATTTCCAGGCGAGTTTTGGATTTACAGGAGTTTAAAAACCAAGTTACTCATTGTTCTCGGCCGAGTCACGACGCCCAGATGTTTGAATTTCATTCCCATTTCTTGCGTGGGACCTAGAAATTCACCCAAGGCCACACATGTGATTTTTCAACCAACTTTGGTGCACCGGAGCATGTGCTTGCTGTTCAAATTTGAATTATGCACATTAAATGTCCAGAAACTCAATTAATGTATAAAAGGCCAAACGAACCCAGAATAATTCCAAAATTTAAGAAAATGTAAACTTTGGTTCGTCAAAGCATTTGTAATCATATAAAAAGGGACACGACTATTTCTTGTGGTGGGAATTGATTTGTTTTTTGTTGTTGTTGAGGGTAGTGCAAATTGATTTGGTACTGCAGAGGGTAATCTTGTTCTCCAGAACTTTTTTACATTTTTCTTGTAGTTTTTTCAATGGCATTTATAGCAATATTGTAAAAGGGACATGACTCTCTTGTGTCTTGTATGAATTGTTTCTTTTGTAGATGTTAAGTTTGTTCTCCCGAACATTGGTTCTGCGCCTTGTTATCTTGAAATTTCAAGCTCGAGTATCTTTTGTCTCTTCTGCTGTGAAACTCCCTCCACTTCAACCTGTGTCGCGCCTTGTTATCCCGAAATTTTGATGTGCACGAAAACTCCCTCATCATCCGAAATTGGTCCCGCAGCCCAGACACGTGAAATCCCCCTTTTACCCCTCAGTCAGAAATGCTGCCTCGATGTCGCGTGGTCAAAACTGGTGGGGGTACGTTTGTAACTTACCCTACATTTTGGACAA
This sequence comes from Triticum dicoccoides, assembly GCF_002162155.2. Classification (NCBI taxonomy): domain Eukaryota; kingdom Viridiplantae; phylum Streptophyta; class Magnoliopsida; order Poales; family Poaceae; genus Triticum; species Triticum dicoccoides. Next base: position 593,626,383 of record NC_041385.1, on the reverse strand, counting down.
GCACGTCCCTAAGCCATGGCTCCCCCTACCTTCCCCTTCGCCCCCCACATTCATACACCCAGGCCACCAAAACCAGCAAATCCCCACCCCTCCATCGGCCTCCCAACCTCCGCCAAGCCGGAGACTCTTCCCGGATGACATCGTCCATCGCAACAACTCGTCGTCTCTCATCCACCGCACCGGATGAGAATCTGTCTTCGATCTCGTCGTCTCGCCGGATCAGTCGCCCCGTCCTCCACCTCCATCCCCACAGCACCGTCTTGACCTGCCCTTCCGGAACCGCACCACCCTCAGAAATTCCTCTAATGAAGCCGAGTCCTACTCGGCGCCACCAAGGAGGTTCTACACTCATCGTTGCATTTTATATTTTATTTGATCTTGCTTCGTTGGCCGCGACTTCCACACCGACACTAGGTGCTGCTGCTCCAGCTCTCGCTCGCGCTGCTGCTGCTGCTGCTCCGGCTCTCGCTCGCGCTGCGGCTTCATTCTTGATGTCGGTCGCACTGCTGCATTGCTCTTGCTTTCATTTGTGCTGCTGCTCTGCTCTGCTATTGCTGTCGGTTGCGCTACTGCTCCGCTCTTTCTCTCATTCATGCTGGTGCTCTACTCTTGCTCTTGCTCGCGCTGCTGCTGCTATTACACGACCTCCGGCAGCTATAGGTGTTGCCGCTTTAGCACTCGCTCACGATGCTGCTGCACGAGTTGCTCTCTGCTAGTGTGTTCCCTGCTCGAGCGGCTGCTGATTTAGATGAGTGCTTCTCTGCTACTAGTGCTCGAATTCCCTAAACATCTATTGCAATGCTCTGCTACGAGTTCAATCAGTTTTGACAGTAAAATTCAATTTCGACTGTAAAGTTCAGTTTCTTCTGTTAAGTTCAGAGTGAACAGTATTTACAACATCTGCCGGAGAGGCCATGGCATGGCTGATGCATTTTACATCTAGCACTTTTTGTTGATGTATTTTAGATCATCTATTGCTGGTGATATTAGACTCCCACATCAGATTAACATTGTTTGTCTTGTCCTGCTTCAGCCTCGCTGTCGTACACCTCACCTGAGTTGCTTCAACGATGAAACCATCTATCACAGTGGAGCAGTACCCTTGGCGCCGTATCGAGAGGCCTCAAATCTTCTTCCCCGCCTCCGACAGTCACACCAGCATCACCATCCTCCACGTCCAACCCAATGATGTTGAGGTCGACAAGGCTATGCGAAAGAGGTTGTACACTCATCGCATCACTTTGTTACTCTGCATTCATGTTGATCCTTAGTGTTCTTTAGTTCAAAGAAGCTGCAAATCTAGAAATAAATGAATCGCGGTCACAAATTTAACAGGGAGAAAACTAAATGATCTTTTGAACCACAATTTTAATCGGTTTAGCAAGAGCCATTATATGATACTAATGTGGACCAAATGTAAGTTCACAAAATATTTCAAGGTCAGGCTTCAGCCTGTTGAAGACTGCCTACTAGGATCTCCACTGGTTCAAAGAAAAAGTGAAGGAAAACATAGGAATTGGAAACTTTACTATGGTACTACTATTCGTGCATTTCGTTAGAAGGAATGGAGCAAAGAAAAACTTGAGAATTTTTTCCTTTGGTGTCTCTTTCAAAGAAAAAACATAGGAATTTTAATATCCACTAGGACGTCCATTTCAAATTAATATGCACGGAGAACATGGCTAACTGCATTACTGGCATAATAAGATTCTTATTTTTTCATTTTCACGTGGTTTGACTTTAATTTGACCATGTTTCTCCATTCCTGTGTTCTTCCAATTCATGTGAACCAAACACCCTGGTTGACAGAAATCCTATGTTTGCAAATGCTCTGTTTTGCACGTGCATTCCTATCCTATTCTTGTGTTTTTCCTGTCCCTGCATTTATATAATCCTCCAATTCTAAGGAGCCCTTACAGATTTACTTCATTTTCAGATAGGTGTCAATGAAAACTCTGTGTGTTATGTCCTGCTCGTACCGTCTCGTCATCCACCCCACCTGAGGTGCTCCAACGACGGAAGCATTCATTGTAGCAGAGATTCCCCCTGCAGACTTCCTTTCGCCGCCTCAGATCATCTTCCCAATTGCCAGCAGCCACGCCAACTACATTACCATCATCGACTGAGCAGATGAACCTGAGGACTTCACAGTTCTGAAAGAGAGGCCGCACTCTTTCGTGTCTGCTTACGTTATACATCAGTTATTATTACCTGCTACTTTATTGTCCTACTCACCTCTTAGACTCCGAGTCAGGTCCAAATTAATGTTCAAACTTGAGTTTTAAAATGCATGTGGGTCACATATCGAGGCAGCAACGAATAGTATTTGTCTACTATCTGGTTCATCTGGGGTCTACTATGTGGTTTATGTTGGGTGGGCAACAAACAATAGATGATCCATTGTCTATCTCTTTAAACTGAAGCTATAATCTACCTGCTATCATTAGTTTTGGATCTATCCACTAGTTTGCTACCATCTGTCTTGATTTATGCATGCACCCTTTAGGCCTTACACAATCAAACTAGGTTTTTTTGTGATGCATGTCAGTTATTGCACACAATCATATTGAACATGTAGGGAAAAAGAGAAGACCATTGCGCGAGAATATAATGCCATGCAGATGCCGCTCCATGGTGGGAAAAGTGCCCCCCTCTCGCCATTCCAGATTGTATTCGAGAGGAAGATAACTGTTCAGAGGGGGATTCAGAGGGAGCTGACCACTCCTATTTACCCCCTGAGGTGTTTGCTCTAACCTGGCATGCTAATGTTGGTCATATCATGCATATGTCGCCTCGCATTGCTTACATTATACATCTTATATGTCATCATCTTAGTTTAGATTTGCTTTGTGTGAATACCACCTGTTAGGTTTCTATATCATACTCCCACCCTTCCTAAATATTTTCCTTTTTAGAGATTTCAACAAGTGACTACATACGGAGCAAAATGAGTGAATCTACACTCTAAAATATGTCTATATAGATTCGTATGTGGTAGTCCATTTGAAATCCCTAAAAAGATAAATATTTAGGAACGGAGGGAGTATATGGGAATTATGCAATGCCATCTTCTTTAGCCAGGCATCATATACGTGAAGCATGCAATGCCATCCTGTTTAGCCAGTCATCGTATATGTGAATTCTATTGTGCCATATTTTTTTAGAATGTATTCCGATTGTCAACAATGTCTATACATTCATCTACTCTTCCCGTGCACCAGCCATTTGAGTTGGTCATGGGAAAATCTGGAGTGAAAACAAGGTCTTCTGAGTAGTTAGTGCAGATTTCTTGCTGGTTATTGCTAGCTCCTTCGTGGAGGATTC
>NC_041385.1:593618199-593622743 GCF_002162155.2 Triticum dicoccoides | reverse complement strand
CATATCATGCATATGGTGTCTTGCATTGCCATGCCATCTACTTAGATTGGACATGCTTTGTGTGAATGCCTCCTATTTGCTTTCTATATTAGATATGTGAATTATGCAATGCCATGTTTTTCAGCCAGTTATCATATATGTGAATTATGCACCGCTATGTAGCCAGGCATCATATATGTGAATTATCTCATGCCATCCTTTTTTTCATTACGTATTCCATTTGTCGACAATATGTGTATATTGAACCACTCTTCATGTGTATCAGCCATTTGAGCTGGTTATGGAAAAATCAGGAGTGAAAACAAGGTCTTCAAAGTAGGCAATTGTACCTGTTGAAGCATATATCTCGATGGTTATAGGTAGCTCCTCAGAGGAGGATTCAGAGACATATGACTAGTCCTATATCCCACCTGAGGTGTATGCTCTAATTTGCAATGTTCATAGTTCTCATATAATGCATATGGTGTCTTGCGTTGCTTAGTTTAGACATCATATGCACAATATTCAATTCCATCTGCTTAGTTTAGAGATCATACAGGCGAGTGCCAACTACTTAGTATATGAATCAATTATGTCAATTATATCATGCCATCCTATATACTTATACAACATGTTTGTAAATTATTTCATCCCAAACTATTTTAGAAAGACATCATATAGTTTTGTCATGTCATCCTGTTTAGATACTCATCATATGTTGAATTATGCCATTATATCCTGTTAAGTTATCCATCATATATCTGAAACTATGTCATGCTATCCTGTTTAGTCAGCCATCATATATGTGAAATTGTTTCAGGCTGTCCTGCTTAGTTAGACAACATATATGTGAACTACCAGATATGTCTATCATACAATGTATATACGTTCAATTTCTTTTCTTGTTTATCAGCCATTTGAATTGGAGGGGGTGATGGCAGTATCTAAGGGAGCAAAAACCCATTCTTCACAAAAGACGGTGCTACCCGTCGATGCAGATAGAACCATGGTTGTACTGACCCATGAACTAGCCCCACCACACATAATCGATACTCTTCCAGATTGCACACTTACACCGTTGGACAGAGAACTAGCTACAACCCATCTAACCCCAACCCTAGGGGATAGTAATCCACTACTAGATGACACAGCACCATGTCAACCATAGAGTACCCCCACATGAGCAGTTTTTAAAGCAACTATAGTGCCCAAAGCATGAAGACCACCACAGCAAATGTCAGGACCCCGATCCTAAGTCACACCGATCTAGCATGTAACACATCATATCACTTTGCGGCGTCACGCACGGTATTCCCACGGGTGCCACCTTACCTGGCCCAGGACCGTTTGCGCCTTTTGGCTCACGTATATGATAGTGCCACTAGCATCCATATGACAAAGAACCCGGGCTGACATGGCTACTCGTGAACCCAAAGTGGCACTAACTTACAGGGACAGGCATACATGACCCAACAACGAATGTGTCGGTCATCATCGAGTGAATCCAGGCTGTAGCACTGGGCTAGCAGGACTCCGGTGAACCGAGCTGTAGCGGGCTAACAGGACTCCGGAATTCATCGCGTGACATTTCCCCGAGGGGACAGACACAGGAACGAAGAAGGACTCATGCCGGCCAGCCTAAGTGTTCCGGAGCAGTAGCAAGCTACCAGGTGGAAGCACTAGGAGACATTTCCCAGTAAGAGAGGCTACCAAGGATAAACAACTAGATAGTCAGATCCCACACATACCAAGCATTTCAATAACATACACACAATATGCTCGATATGTGCAAATACAACATGGCATCACAACATGACTCTACAACTCAAGTATTTTATTCAATAGGCTCAGATGAGCGAGATATTACAAACATGGGTCTCATGACCCAGCATTCAGAGCACACAAGTCAAGCACAAGAGGAAGCTTAACATGTCTGAGTACAGACATCTACAAATGAAAAAGGCTGAAAAGCCTGACTATCTACCAGATCCTGCCGAGGGCACAAGATCGTAGCTGAGGTAACAAGCTAAACGTCGAAGTCCACGTGGTACTATTAGCGAGACTGAAGTCTCTCTGCAAAAACATAAATTAAGCAACATGAGTACAAATGTACCCAGCAAGACTTACATCAGATCTAACTACATATGCATCATTATCAATAAGGGGATGGTGGGGTTTAACTGCAGCAAGCCAGCTTTGACTTGGTGGCTATCCTGAACTACGACTGCAAGTAACTCTTTTGAGATGGCGCACACGAGTCCACACATTCACCATATCGATACACCACTATGGATCCGCTCCCGTCTCCCTACGAGAACGCCATCCATAGCACTCACGCTTATCTTGCGCATTTTAGAGTATCCACTTCAAGTTATCTATGAACTGTACAGGCAACCCAGAAGTCCTTTTCCGCGGACACGGCTATTCGAATAGATCATATTAACCCTGCAGGGGTGTACTTCTTCACACACGCTCTCGCCACTTACCGCCATGTACACCTCGTGTATCTCGGCAACCTTCAAGCGGAAGCCTGGCGAGGGAGTCGGCCACGACCTAACTAACCACACAAGTCTCTTCTCCAGGTTTATCGCCTATTCGGGTTCCATCCGCAAGGAGATCCGGCCGGGGTGTCGCTCACGGCCCCAAACGATGTGTGCAGGGTTCCCAAGTCCACCATCCGGGTGCCACTTGGTACACCGGGCCACTGTGCCTAGTCTGTCCCAAGCCCACCTGTACCGGGTGCCACTTGGTAGACTACTAACACTACCTACAAACACCAGAAACTAGTTGCAACTCCTGGACAGAGATCAAGTTATTTAATAAGTCGAGAGGTGCACTTAAGCATTCCAATGCGTGGTAGTAGCTGTTCATGGATCACAAACACAGAACTCAGTTCCTGAGGATGGCTTCAATGAGACAACCCACCATGTACTCCTACATGGCCTCTCACCGCAACCTTTACCAAATCGTGTTCACACACTTAGCTCACACACAGTAGGACATGTTCACCACTTTCCAATTCATTCCCGATGAATCAGACCTGACTCAACTCTAAGAAGTAGCAGGCATGACAAACAAGCATGAATGAGTAGGCACATCAGGGCTCAAACAACTCCTACTCATGCTAGTGGGTTTCATCTATTTACTGTGGCAATGACAGGTCATGCAGAGGAAAGGGGTTCAACTATCGCAGCATGTAACAATTGAATCGTTGTTGTCCTAATGCAGTAAAAGAGAGCAGGAGCGAGAGAGTGGGATTGTATCGGGATGAACAAGGGGGTTTTGCTTGCCTGGCACTTCTGAAGATAGTATAGTTCTTCATCGGTGTCATTGATCACATCGTCGAAACATCGTCTACCGAGAGGGGACAAGCACCGACAAACAAAGAAGAAACACAATCAATGCAATGCACAATATGATGCATGGTCATGACATGGAAATATGCTGTGGTTTGAACTAATGCAACTAGCAATAGATTAAATGAAGTTGGTTTGAATACAAGATTCAAATTCAAACTCCATATGTGATTATTCAAATGCCATTTAATTGATTTGACCTAACAGTGAACAAAATTTTTTCTAACATGCATGAAAATTGTACAGATGGATAGATTGGATTTTTCTGATCATTTTTCATATATAATTTATTTCATTTGGAGTTACGGTTGAATTTATATGATTTTTAGAAGTTTAGGGCATTTTCTGGAATTTCCTGAAATAAAATAAATCCAGAAAATACATATTGTGTCAGCATGACATCACCCTGGTGTCAGCAGGTCAACTGGGCGCCTCCAGGTCAAACCTGACCAGTGGGACCCACTGGTCAGTGTCTCTGGCTGGTTTGGGTGGATGACAAGTGGGACCAGTCAACGCTGACTTGACCAAGTCAAAGCTGACACGTGGGTCCACGGGGTTAGCACTAATATAAACAGGTAATTTACACTAACCTAATCTATTTTAGTTAGCCGGTTAGTTGGGTGGCGGGGCCCACATGTCATCGACACGTGGCACTAACTAAACACGATTAACACCTAAGCTAATGGCGCCACATCAGCGTCGCCGGAGTTAGGCGCCGGCGACCTCAAGTCGCGGCGGAAGGTCGCCGGAGCAGCGCTATGGGCAGCAGTGGGTCAAGCCAAGGGCACCAGTGGGTTGCCCTCGCTCGCCCACATCTAGGGGTGGCACCTGCTGGTCACGGGGTGATCTGTAGCAGCGGCGGCGGCAAATTGGGCGGCGGCCGGAGTTCGGCCAAGGCGGGGCTATGGCCTAGAGGTCAAACGCGACCAGGGAAGAAGGGGGAAATGACTCGGGGAATCACCGCGAGTTCGTAGGGAGGGTAAGCGGGCTCGGGGACGTCCTGTCGGCGGCGAATTCGGCGACGGTATTTGGTGGCCGAGGCGATGAGGAAGATGGCGATGGCGGCGACGCTGCAGGGCATCCGGGGCGCGTTCTTCGGCTTGGAGATTCACGGTGTCGAGGCGGAGCTAGTGGACGCAGCCACGGGGCATGGGGGCAGTGGTGGACGCGGTGCTACACGTTCACGGGACGGCGGTCGGCAGCTGCGCA
>NC_041385.1:593568971-593618080 GCF_002162155.2 Triticum dicoccoides | reverse complement strand
TCGGGCGTCTCCGTGGTGTGAGGGGGAGGCAGGAGGTGGCAAGCAGGAGGTGGCCGCGTTCTGCTGCGCGCTCGCCACGCACCTGCTTCTCCTTCTGGCAGAAGGTGGAAGAAGCAGGCAGCGCTGGCTGGGCTGGGCCAGCCAACTGGGCCGCCAGGTGGCCTGGCCAGGTGGGCTGCCAGGTAAGTGGCCCACGTGAGTCCTTCTCTCTCTCTCTTTCTAATTCTGTTTCTGTTTTCTATTTATCTGTAAATATTGGGCTTTATTAAAAATAGTAAAACGTTTCCAAAAATCCTGCAAATAATTGTGGGCTCTATTGGGATTATTCCTAACAGCCCACACTTAAGTTCAGAATTAATTGAGCACTTAAAATAATATATATCATTTAAATGCCCAATTGCAAATATTGTATGATTTAATTCAGTGACCAAATATGTCATGGAAAAATGTGCAACACCACTGGTTATGGTTTCTAGCATTATCCAGAAATGATGAACATTTTTGAAAGCCATTTGGACTTACTGAAAATAGTTTAGGTGAACCTAGTGAATTCCTTTAATGTTAGGGTTTGAACATCCCCCATTTCAAGTTCATTTGGAAATTAAACATGATGCACACATGAAGGGCTAGCCTACGGCATATTAGGACTAGGGATGTGACAGTAAACCCAAACTCCATGTTTAAAGCAGAAGAGCAACTGTTCTCAGGTCAGATTCTGTAGCTATGGTCCATACTTCTTTGCTCTTGCATCACTATATTTACTAATACCAACTACTTTCCAATTTGAAGGATCCAATTGAAACTCCAATGGCGCATCAGGTATGTTTTAAACCTATTTCTTTAACTGATTGCTGTTCTAACTTCTTGCTCCATGTTGATTTCAGTTTCAGTTGTATAAACAGTTATGTTATCATGTGATGCACATTACAAGTGTTGTCAGTGCTGTGTGGTTTCTCACACTTATATTCTGTGTATGCTGCTATGTCTTAAAAATATATGAAATGAACTGTGTCTCTATCTTGATTTGGCAACATAAACTAGAATGATATGGACAATACAGTGACCATAGTACATAGATATATGTTTGTTTCATGTTGTTATCCTGTCCACCTTACTACTGAACCGGTTTACCAAAATGAGTTTCGTATACTACATGCTAAACCTGTGATGTGTCTGCTTGTTTCTCTTGTAGAATGCGAACATAATATTGGAGAAGAGCACCCCACTATGCACTGGTAGAGAAAGTAATGCAGATAAATTTCAATATAGTGAGACAACCCCATTGGTCTCCAAGAAAGGTCATAAAAACGATCTAATAGAAAGTGAGACAACCCCACAGTCATGTGTTGATGTAGTGTTCGAGTTACTGGCGAGTACCGCTGGCACAAGCTCTTCGAACTCGCTGCCTGAATCACTTCGGCTTCTTCAGTCTCAGCTACAAGATGAAAGGCATTAGTCAGCTGTGCTGCAGCAAGAAGCCGAAGGACTGAGGAAGTCCCTGCAGAATTCAGATGCATACTTTCTGGTGCAACAGTAAGCGCTAGAGGATTTAAGCGCCAAACAAGAGAAAGTTAATAAGATTTCTAAGCATCTTGCCAGCATTATGGGTACCCAGGATATTTGTTCTTGAGCTCTTCTGAAGTGGTTTCAGTTCTGGACTTGTTTTGCCGTGGAGTGTATTTGCATTGCTCGCCAACTTTGACAACTAGTGTATGTGATATGCTGCTTTATTCCCTATATTTGCACTGGTGGCGAACTTTGATGCCCAGTGGATGTAATATGTGTAATAGCCGTGATAGCCTAGTGTAAGTTGCTTGCTTATTTATTTCCTTGTTGTCTTCTTTATTAGTTTGCTTGTAGTCAGTGCAGTTCTTTTTCCGCGGTTTGCTAGTGGATGCAATAACCTATTTTTTAAAACTAGGCCACAATAACCATGGGCTACATATTTACTGTAGTGACCATGGGCCTCCTATGGGCCATAGAAACAATGGGCCTTCTACGGGCCGTAGAAACAATGGGCGATCTACGGGGCGTAGAAACAATGGGTGATCTACGGGCCGTAGAAACAATGGGCCCTCTATGAGTCGTAGCATCAATGGGCCTTGTACGGGCCGTATGATCGATTGACCAAACATGGGCCAATAACAGACCACATTATGGGCCGTAAACGGGCTAGAGTTGGAATCATCCGTGCATGGGCCGACCATAACGGGACGTCATTAATCGGCCGTATTTGATGTCGCTATGAAAACGGCCCAAAGGATTAACAGGCCACAAATGGGCCGACTGTAAGCACGGGCTGAATTTGGCCCACAAGCAGAAAAGGCCAGTAACGGGCTGTAAGTAACCGATTGCTGGAAATGAGCCCAAGAATAAATGGGCCCTGTGAAGGCCGAAAGATAACACGGGCTGGAAATGGCCCAATGGAATAATGGGTTGTTAATCGGTATAAAGCGATACAATGTTCATTACGGGCCAGTTTCACCACGGGCCGTTAATGGGCCAAGAGTTACAAAGGGCTCATATGGGCCGAAAGACGTCATGGGCCATACATGGGCCGGAAGTTACAACCAGCTGGAATCATATTAGACGGCCTAGATCACGCTACTGGGCCTAATTCGGATAGGCCGTAACGGGCCGTGACTTCGCGGGGCTGTAAATGGGCTATATGCAAATAGGTCGTTAACAGGCTTTCCGTGGGCTGGCCCACTACCTTTTGACCAAGTCAAACGAGCCGGCCTTTTCACTGGGATGGGCCTCTGTTGGGCCATGCCACGTGTCGACGTATTATAGGCGCCTTAGGTCCAATGAGTGGATGCCATCTGTCCCAACGGTGAGCCGACACGTGGTTCTCTGGCCAATGAGAAATTTACACGTGGAAAATCCCCATTGGTCCGGACTATTAGCGGGTTATCGGATCCAAAGCCGGACCCGATAGCTCAACAGCGACCCATTACGGTGGATGCCACGTGTCGGTCACCCTTGACTAAAGCATTTCCATGACACACGATTTATTGTCATGGAAGTGGACACTTCCGTGATGATAATTTTGGTAATGCCATGGAACACTTCTACGACAACACGGGTATGACTATCTTGATTCTGTCATAAAGTCGTCATGGATGTACATGCACGACAGAAAACGTGACCTACTTTGACAAACACGTATTATCACGGAAGTGTATCTTTTTGTAGTGTATAGAATCGACGAAGAAGATCAGCGTTCCAGGCACGCAGCTCATCGATCTTCTTTGCAAGGTTATAGAGGTGGTAGGCCCCATTGTATAGAACCTTGGTGACTTTGAAAGGGCCTTCCCATGCAGGGGCGAGTTTATGCGGCCGCTGTTGATCCACTAAGAGTACAAGGTCTCCTTCTTGGAACTCCCAACCCTTGATATGCCTGGCATCGAAGCGTCATAGGTCTTGTTGATAAGTAGTCGACCATATTAGGGCCATCTGTTGCTCCTCCTCAAGGAGGCCCACATCATCTTGCCGTGCCTATCCAGCTTCATCTTCTGAATAGAGCTCTTCTTAGGGCGAGTTGTGTAGGAGATCACTCGGCAGCACGACTTCGGCTCCATATACCATGAAAAAGGGGTGCAGTCGGTAGACTAATTGGGAGTCGTCCTTAAACCCCAAAGGATTGACGACAGTTTGGTCACCTAAGCTCCGGCCGCGTGTTCGAGGTCACGCATGAGTTGTGGCAATAACCCTTGAAGGATAAGGCCATTCGCCCTCTTAGCCTGACCATTCGACCGCGGATGTGCGACGGACGCATAATCCACCCGAGTGCCTTGGGAGGCGCAAAACCTTCGGAACTCTTCTGAATCAAATTTGAGCCATTGTCTGTGATAATGTTATGTGGGACTCCATATCTGAATATCAACTCTCTCATGAACTTGTTGGTTGTGCATGTATCTAGCTTCTTGATGGGCTTAGCTTCAATCCACTTGGTAAACTTGTCGACTGTCACAAACAGATGGGTGAAACCACTCGAGTCTGTCCTGAGCAGTCCAACCATGCCCAATCCCTACACGGAAAATGACCAAATGAGTGGTATGGTCTTTATGGGAGTCCTGGACTAGGGGGTCCTCAAGCGCCCGGTCTATTGGATGTGGGCCGGACTAATGGGCCGTCGGAGATACAAGGCAGAAGATCATCTCTTGTGTCTGGTGGGGACTCCCGTATGCTTGGATGGCAAGTATAGGTGTCCGGATATGTTATTCATTGTTGTAAAACTGACTTTGTACAACCCTAAGCCCCTCCAGTATCTATATAAACTGGAGGGTAGATCAGAGGAAGGATCACAACATTGCTAGGCTAGCTAATCTAGGGTTAGCCGAATCGATCTCGAGGTAGATCAACTCTTCTAACCCCTATACCCTCAAATATAATCAAGTAGGAGTAGGGTTGTACCTCCATTAAGAGGGCCCGAACCTGGGTAAACATTGTGTCCTTTGTCCATATTTACCATCAGTCCTCAGACGTACAACTTGGGCCTCCCTACCAGAGATCTGCCGGTGTTAACACCGACATTGGTGCTTTCATCGAGAGCTCCGTTGTATCGTCGATAGAAGGATCGATGGCTCACCTCTTCGACAACAATGATGCTGCGTCTAGGGAGATTATTTTTCCTGGACAGGTCTTTGTGTTCGGTGGCTTTGTGCTTCATGCCAGCTCGATCGGCCGCCTCGAGTAGGTCGACAGTTGTGCCCCTGACCACCAGATCAGGTTTGGAAACCTGAACTATGTTGCTGACATCCAAGGAGACCTGATCTTTGATGGGTTCGCGTCCTCGGCCGCCACTCTGTGTCCCCGCCAAGAAGACTCTTCGGATCCCCCATTAGATCCCTTCCGGGGGTCGACATCCACACCCGCCTTGGCCTTAGATCCAGGGCAGGTCTCATTGTCCGAAGACGGGAGCGTGAGCCCCGCCGGACTTCCTCCCCTTGTGGAACTCCCGACTGAAGACCCATACGCAATCTTAGACTTGGCTCTGGGCAACCATCTCGAACTGCCGAGGTCTGCACTCAGTGGGTCCGATCAGGCGTCCCATGTCAAACTTAGCCAAGCAGATCCGCAATTTCCGGTCCCACTTCCGCTCTTAGATGAAGCATTGAGATTGATGCAGTCTCTTGCCATCATGGATGCCTTACCTCTGAACTTTACCCAGCTTGGACTGGGGGCTGAGAGCAGGGAATTTTATGCCCCACCGACCACCTACTTAATAGCCACAGTCGAGGACTTAACCGACATGTTGGACTATGCATTCAAAGACATTGACAGCATGGACGAGGATGCCGACGCCGAACCAAGCCAATTGCCACCTGTCATGGGGCGTTGGACGACCGCCTCAACCTACAATGTCTACATGGTGGACACTTCGGACAAAAAGAAAGAAGAGGATAACCCAAGCCCAGATGAGGACAAACCCGTCGATAAACCACCAAAGCACTGACGTCAGCAGCGCCACTCACGATCGCGTAAGGCGAAGGATAGTAATACCGTCACGGGAGACAACGAGACTCCGGATGGTGCCGAAGATGCCGAATACCCTATCGAGCCCACATCCAAACAGGACGAGTGGGAAGAGGCTGAATATAGTCCCGAACATGCTGACAACGAAGATGCGGAGGACAACAACTATATGCCAGAATCCGAAGAGGAGGTTAGCCTCGGTGATGATGAATTTATTGTCCCAGAAGAACCCCTCGACCAAGAACGCTTCAAGCAACAGCTCATCGCCACAGCCCGGAGCCTGAAAAGCAGTAGCAGCTCAAAGCTGAACAAGATAAGCTTAATGAAAGGTGGAATAAGGTCCTGGCCGCTGAGGAATACGACCAAGAGCGACCTGTCAGAGGTTACCCAAAGTGCAAGTTGCTGCCTCAATTCGAAGACAAAGCCCTTGAACCAATACCATCGAAATACGATCAGGCAAATCAACTAGACCGACCAACACATGGACGTGACAAAGCAGCATATCAAGCCGAACACCAGCCCGCACCTCCTCGCTGAAGAGGCAGGGAGATAGCAGCTGCAGGATACACGTAGACTTGCAACGTGACCTAGTCAATAAAACTGGTCAGACTAGATCAATCTACGGATCAAGGGGCCGTGCCCCAGCACGAGACAATGGCTATGAAGCCCGGCTTGACGACCGTTACTATGTTCGGGATCAGAACCGAACTCAGACGTTAGCCGATTTCCTCTGCGATATTGCACGATATAGAGGGGCCGCACCCCCCCTGTGCTTTACCGATGAGGTCATCGAACAGCAATTTCTAGAAGGGTTTAAACCCGTAAACATTGAACAGTACGATGGGACGAAGGATCCGGCCGTCTGGATTGAAGATTTTCTTCTCCATATTCACATGGCTCGAGGAGATGATCTCCATGCCATTAAATATATTCCTCTAAAGCCCAACACGGCACTGGCTAAATAGCATCCCAGAAAACTCCATTGGAACCTGGGAAGACTTGGAAGATGCTTTTAGGGCTAACTTTCAGGGCACTTATGTCCAGCCACTGGATGCTGACGACTTGAGTCACATAATTCAGCAGCCAGGCGAATCAGCTCGCAAGCTTTGGAATCGGTTCTTAACTAAAAAGAACGACATCGTAGACTGTCCGGTTGCCAAAGCCTTATCGGCCTATAAGCACAGCGTCCATGCCGAATGGCTCGCCCGACACCTTGGGCAGGAAAAGCCGAAGACCATGGCAGCCTTAACGACACTCATGACCCGCTTCTGTGCGGGCGAACACAACTAGTTGGCTCGTAGAAGTAACAACTCAGGTGACCCCGGCACTTCCGAGGTGCGGGATGGCAATGGTAAACCTCACCGCAATAAAAACAAACGCCGGAACAACAACAACAACGACACAGACGATACGACAGTCAATGCCGGATTCAGCAGTCCTAAGTCCGGTTAGCAGAAGAAACCTTTCAAAGGCAATAAAGACGGGCCATCTAGCTTAGATAAAATCCTCGAGAGGCCCTGTCAGATTCATGGCAAGCCCGATAAGCCTGCGAACCACACAAATAGGAATTGTTGGGTTTTCAAATAGTCTGGTAAAATCAATACCGAACATAAGGGAAAAGGGCCTCCAAGCAAAGACGATGACGAGCCTCGTCAGCCGAACACCGGGGGTCAGACGCAGTTTCCCCCCGAGGTAAAGACAGCGAACATGATATATGTCACTCACATCCCAAAAAGGGAGCGCAAGCGTGCACTATGGGACCTCTATGCTATAGAGCCTCTCGCCCCCAAGTTTAACCCATGGTCAGCCTGTCCGATCACTTTTGATCGCAGGGATCACCCAACCAGTATCCGTCACGGGGGTTCGGCCGCCCTGGTTCTTGATCCAATCATTGACGGATACCACCTCACTAGAGTCCCTATGGATGGAGGAAGCAGTCCCAACTTGATTTATCAAGATACTGTCCGTAAGATGGGGATCGACCCATCACGAATCAAGCCTAGTAACACTACCTTTAAAGGTGTGATACCAGGAGTGGAGGCCCATTGTACGGGCTCAATTACACTGGAGGTAGTATTTGGCTCCCCAGATAACTTTCGCAGTGAAGAGTTAATCTTCGACATCGTTCCTTTCCGCAGTGGCTACCATGCACTGCTCAGACGAACTGCTTTCGCCTGCTTCAATGCAGTCGCGCACTACACTTACTTGAAGCTTAAGATGCCGGGACCTCATGGCGTTATTACAGTCAACGGTAATATGGAGTGCTCACTCTGTACCGAAGAGCACACTGCGGCCCTTGCAGCCGAAGTATATGGCGGCTTTATCAAGCCGAATAGTCCATCGACCAATAAAGCCAACGACATATCCAAACGAGTCTGGTCCGTGCATAATAGCGATAAATCAACGGATTCGGACCTTGATTAGCAGTTCGGCCTCCGCCGATCGCCCTACCAGGCTGCGGCTTGTATACCACGTGTACATAACTACACACTAAAAATACCTTGGGCGGCGCCGGAGGCACACTGCCGAAAAGGTCAATTGTACGGCTTGACCCTATTTGGACTGCATATATCTTTTTTCCTCTAAATGCAGGTTCATCAAGTAACCCTACTGGCAACATGGTTGCCACAGAAAAACCCTTTTAAGGCTAGCGCTACCCAACCATCAAATACTCCTCTCAAAGGACTTATTACCAAGGAGAAATGGCGCAGACGTGCGGCAGGGCATCACAGGAGTTTTCTTTTTCGAACTATGATCTTTAGGCCCTGTGTTAGACTTTCCCTTATGTAAAACCTTTTGTTTTTTTCTGTGGGCATGTGATGTGACCTTAATGATGAACGACAATGTCTGTCATCGACGTATCAATAAAGAATAAAGGAAACAGATGATCATCACCTTAATGGTTGGGTCCTGTTGTTACCTTGTCATCTGTGTTTTCCCCTTACGATCGACTGACATAAGTGATTTGACACGGCCTTCATAACAGGGGTTGTATTCGGCCCCGCAAAATTCTTAAGTCCGAACACCTATAGGGAACTCTTCAGCATCCTGGATATTGCATTATATGCATCGGCTCCAAATCATGTCTTTGGTCTATAGTTGGATTGCCTGGCTCCTTTGTGTGCCACCTTATGTTCCACAAGTTCGGCTAAGGTAGCAAAGGGAGAACTACTGTGGTTGTATTTTTGGTTCTTCCGGTTAAGTACCTCAGTAGAGAAAGCCGAAAACTGATTGTCATGACATGCGAGAGTAGGTCAGTGATATGTCCATTTGGCATCATGCTTTTATATTGATATCTATTGCATTATGGGCTGTTATTTACACGTTATGTCACAATACTTATGCCTATTCTCTCTTATTTTACAAGGTTTACATGAAGAGGGAGAATGCCGGCAGCTGCAATTCTGGGCTGGAAAAGGAGCAAATATTAGAGACCTATTCTGCACAACTCCAAAAGTCCTAAACTCCACGAAAGTCATTTTTGGAATTAATAAAAAATACTGAGCAGAAGAAATACCAGAGAGGGGCCACCTACCATCCACGAGGGTGGGGGGCACGCCCTACCCCCTTGGGCGCGCCCCCTGCCTCGTGGGCCCCCTAGCAGCCTTTCGGTGACCATCTTCTGCTATATGAAGTCTTTTTACCCTGGGAAAAATCATAAGCAAGCTTTTGGGACGAAACACCGCCACCACGAGGCAGAACCTTGGCGGAACCAATCTAGGGCTTCGGCGGAGCTGTTTTGCCGGGGAAACATCCCTCCGAGAGGGGGAAATCATCACCATCATCATCACCATCGATCCTCTCATCGGTAGGGGGTCAATCTCCATAAACATATTCACCAGCACCATCTCCTCCCAAACCCTAGTTCATCTCTTGTATCCAATCTTTGTCCCAAAACCTCAGATTGGTACTTGTGGGTTGCTAGTAGTGTTGATTACTCCTTGTAGTTGAAGCTAGTTGGTTTATTCGGTGGAAGATCATACATCCAGATCCTTAATGCATATTTATACCCCTCTGATTATGAACATGAATATGATTTGTGAGTAGTTACCTTTGTTCCTGAGGACATGGGTGAAGTCTTTCTATAAGTAGTCATGTGAATTTGGTATTCATTCAATATTTTGATGAGATGTATGATGTCTTTCCTCTAGTGGTGTTATGTGAACATCGACTACATGACACTTCACCATTGTTTGGGCCTAGAGGATGGCATTGGGAAGTAATAAGTAGATGATGGATTGCTAGAGTGACAGAAGCTTAAACCCTAGTTTATGTGTTGCTTCGTAAGGGGATGATTTGGATCCACATGTTTCATGCTAGGGTTAGGTTTACCTTAATACTTCTTTTATAGTTGCGGATGCTTGCAATAGGGGTTAATCATAAGTGGGATGCTTGTCCAAGAAAGGACAGTACCCAAGCACCGGTCCACCCACATATCAAATTATCAAAGAAACGAACGCGAATCATATGACGTGATGGAAACTAGCTTGACGATAATTCCCATGTTTCCTTGGGAGCGCTTTTCTCTATATAAGAATTTGTCCAGGCTTGTCCTTTGCTACAAAAAGGATTGGGCCACCTTTCTGCACCTTATTTACTTTCATTGCTTGTTACCCGTTACGAATTACCTTATCACAAAACTATCTGTTACCGATAATTTCAGTGCTTGCAGAGAATACCTTACTGAAAACCGCTTGTCATTTCCTTCTGCTCCTCGTTGGGTTCGACACTCTTACTTATCAAAAGGACTAAATAGAACCCCTACACTTGTGGGTCATCAGTCAGCAATCCGGTGACTTAGTGTTATAATACGAATCGTTCGCGATTTATGCCATGTTATACGAGGGGCTAGGTTTTCGACCAGCCGCGTTGCAAAGGCGCTGCACTCCGGATCGCAGTTCATGCAACGAGGGGCTACTACTTAGCGCCACCAATGGACTCTTATGGCTAAGTGAAAGTGCTAAAGCCGCATAGTCTAATTGCCTAGTTCACTCTACAAGACGCCTCTGATGACCCACAAGTATAGGGGATCTATTGTAGTCCTTTTGATAAGTAAGAGTGTCGAATCCAAAGAGGAGCAGAAGGAAATGACAAGCGGTTTTCGGTAAGGTATTATTTTCAAGCACTGAAACTATCGATAACAAATAGTTTTGTGATAAGGTAATTTGTAACGGGTAACGAGTAACAAAAGTAAACAAGGTGCAGCAAGGTGGCCCAATACTTTTTGTAGCAAAGGACAAGCCTAGACAAACTCTTATATAAAGCAAAGCGCTCCCGAGGACACATGGGAATTATCATCAAGCTAGTTTCCATCATGCTCATATGATTCACGTTCGCTACTTTGATAATTTGATATGTGGGTGGACCGGTGCTTGGGTACTGCCCTTCCTTGGACAAGCATCCAACTTATGATTAACCCCTCTCGAAAGCATCCGCAACTACGAAATAAGAATTAAGGTAAACCTAACCATAGCATGAAACATATGGATCCAAATCAGCCCCTTACGAAGCAACACATACACTAGGGTTTAAGCTTCTGTCACTTTAGCAGCCCATCATCTACTTATTACTTCCCAATGCCTTCCCCTAGGCCCAAATAATGGTGAAGTGTCATGTAGTCGATGTTCCCATAACACCACTAGAGGAAAGACAACATACATCTCATCAAAATATCGAACGAGTACCAAATTCACATGACTACTTATAACAAGACTTCTCCCATGTCCTCGGGAACAAACGTAACTACTCACAAATCATATTCATGTTCATAATAAGAGGGGTATTAATATGCATAAAGGATCTGAACAAATGATCTACCACCGAATAAACCAACTAGCATCAACTACAAGGAGTAATCAACACTATTAGCAACCCATAGGTACCAATCTGAGGTTTTGAGACAAAGATCGGATACAAGATATGAACTAGGGTTTGAGAGGAGATGGTGCTGGTGAAGATGTTGATGGAGATTGACCCCCTCTCGATGAGAGGATCGATGGCGATGACAATGGCGATGTTTCCCCCCTCTGAGAGGGATGTTTCCCCGGCAGAACAGCTCCACCGGAGCCCTAGATTGGTTCCGCCAAGGTTCCGCCTCGATACGGCGGCACTTCATCCCAAAAGCTTCATTATGATTTTTTTCCAGGGCAAAAGACACCATATACTAGAAGATGGGCATCGGGGGGCTGCCAGGTGGCCACGAGGCAAGGGGTGCGCCCATGGGGGGTAGGGCGCCCCCTCCACCCTCGTGGACAGTGGGTGGCCCCCCTTTGCTGCTTTCTTTACCCAATATTTTTAATATATTCCAAAACTGACTTTCGTGGAGTTTCAGGACTTTTGGAGTTGTGCAGAATAGGTCTCTAATATTTGCTCTTTTTCCAGCTTGGAATCCCAGCTGTCGGCATTCTCCCACTTCATGTAAACATTGTAAAATAAGAGAGAAAAGGCATAAGTATTGTGACATAATATGTAGTAACGGCCCATAATGCAATAAATATTGATATAAAAGCATGATGCAAAATGGACGTATCAACTCCCCTAAGCTTAGACCTTGCTTGTCCTCAAGCGAAGGCTGATATCGAAAAATATGTCCACATGTTTAGAGATAGAGGTGTCGACAAAATATAATACGGACATGAGGGCATCATGATCATTCTTAGAACAAAAACATAGATATTGTCATATGATTTCTTATGCTTCAACTAACAATCTATTCACAATGTAAAGTATGAATCAGAAACTTCATTGAAAACTAGCAAACTATAATCTCAGTCATTGAAGCAATTGCAATTTATCATAACATCGGAAAGAGTCAATATAAGAGCTTTTCAGCAAGTCCACATACTCTACTATTATTTAGTCTTTCACAATCGCTAACACTCATGCAATACTTATGGGTATGAAGTTTTAATCGGACACAGAGAAAGATAGGGGCTTATAGTTTTGCCTCCCAACCTTTTACCTCAAGGGTAATGTCAACAATAATGCTTTATGAAAACCCACGTCCAATTGGATATATATATCATGATCTTTCCAACACACAGTTCTTGCCAAAGGATAAAGTGTAAAAAGGAAAGGTGAAGATCACCATGACTCTTGTATAAGGTATAAGACCAAAAAATAAAAGATAGGCCCTTCGTAGAGGGAAGCAGAGATTGTCATGTGTTTTAATGGTTGCATGCACAAAATCTTAATGCAAAAGAACGTCACTTTGTATTGCCACTTGTGATAGGGACCTTTATTATGCAGTCCGTCGCTTTTATTTCTTCCATATCACGAGCTCGTATAAAGCTTATTTTCTCCACACTAATAGATCATACATATTTAGAGAGCAATTTTTATTGCTTGCAACAATGACAACTTACTTGAAGGATCTTACACAATCCATAGGCATATATGGTGGACTCTCATGGCAAAACTGGGTTTAAGGATGTTTGGAATCACAAGTAGTATCTCTACTTGGTGCAAAGAATTTGGCTAGACTGAGGGGGAAAGGCAAGCTCAACATGTTGGATGATCCATGACAATATAATTTATTTCGGATATAAGAAAACATAACCCATTATGTTGTCTTCCTTGTCCAACATCAAACTTTTAGCATGTAATATTTTAGTGAGTGCTCACAATCATAAAAGATGTCCAAGATAGTATATTTATATGTGAAAACCTCTCTTTCTTTATTACTTCCTATTAATTGCAATGATAACCAAAACTATGTTTGTCAACTCCCAACAACTTTTATTCATCATACACTTTATGTGTGAAGTCATTACTCTCCATAAGATCAATATGATCTTTTTATTTATTTTTATTCTTTCTTTTTCTTTTATTCCCCCAAGATCATAGCAAGATAGCAAAGCCCTCGACTCAAAACTAATCTTTATTATATATAGCTTACTGACTCGATTACATTCATAAGGATCAACATAAAACTCAAAGCTAGATCATCCTAAACTTTATTCTACTAGATCAAGATATAACCAAAAGGATCGAACTAAGAAAATGGTAAAGATGGAAGTGTGATGGTGATAAGATTCCGGGGCACCTCCCCCAAGCTTGGCAGTTGCCAAGGGGAGTGCCCATACCCATGTGTTTATGTCTCTTTCTTCGGAGGTGGTGATGATGGAGTTGTTGATGACGGGGTGTCGCACATCAAGCATAGGAGATCCTCCAACTTGTGTATAATGCCCTTGAGTGCGGTGATATGCTATTGCAACAAAATATTTTCACGTGTGAGATACTTGTTTTGTATGCGAGCTAGCTCAATCATCTTGAAAACTTCAATCTCAGTTGGGGTGAGATAATTGTAGTAAGGTTGAGAGAAGCCTTCTTCTTCTACTATTGGGACTTACTCCTTAGCGACCTCCTTGATCTTGTCATCTTCCTTGATTTCCTCGATTTCTTCTCGCTTCATATCCATCTTCATTAGCCAAGCATCGTCGCCCACATTGTTGGAGGAGGGGGACGACATATTGCTCTAATCTGCGGCAGAAACAACTCAAAACAAAAAATAGAGGATTTCGTCGTGGTACAGTGGTCAAAACCTTCGGGAGATTATATAATGAATTTTTACCGACCAAAAGAGGTATCTTGCAAGAAAACGGAGTCCGGAGGGCACACGAGGTGTCCACGAGGCAGGGGGCGCGCCCAGGGGGTAGGGTGCGCCCTCCACCCTCGTGGATGCCTCGTGTCCTTTCCAGACTACTTATTTTCCTATTTTTTTAAATATTCCAAAACGGAGAAAACCGCTATTAGAACTCTTTTGGAGTCAGTTTACTTACCGTACCACATACCTTTTACTTATTGGAGTCTAAAATGTTCTGGAAAGTGTCCCTTATGTACTCCTCCGGGGTTACGGTGTTAATAACATTGGTTTCAACATTCATGGGATTACCTGAGATATAATGTTTGATTCTTTGACCGTTCACCACCTTCAGATTTTTGCCTTCGAAGTTGTTAATTTTTATGGCACTGGAATGATAGACCTCCTCGATAATGTAAGGACCTTCCCATTTAGAGATAAGTTTTCCTGCAAAAAATCTTAAACGAGAGTTGTATATGTTGGGGAACGCAGTATTTCAAATTTTTTGCCTACGATCACGCCAGATATATCTATGTGATGCATAGCAATGAGTGGGGAGTGTGTGTCCACGTACCCTTATAGACCGAAAGCAGAAGCGTTTCGTAACGCGGTTGATGTAGTCGAACTTCTTCGCGATCCAACCGATCCAAGTACCAAACGTACGTCACCTTCGCGTTCAGCACACGTTCAGCTTGATGATGCCACTCATGCTCTTGATCCAGTTGAGGACAAGGGTGAGTTCCATCAGCACGACGGCGTGGCGATGGTGATGATGAAGTTACCGGCGCAGGGCTTCGCCTAAGCACTACGACAATATGACCAAGGTGTGTGACTATGGAGGGGGGCACCACACACGGCTAAGACAAATCTTGGAGTGCCTTTGGGGTACCCCTGCCCACGTATATAAAGGAGGGAGGAAGAGGAGGCTGGCCCTAGAGGGGGCGCGCCAAGGGGGGAGTCCTACTTGGACTCCCGGTCCAAGTAGGATCCCCCCCTTTCCTATTCAACCTAGGAGAAGGAAGGGAAGGAGGAAGAGGGGAGAAGGAAGGAGGGGCGCCGCCCCCTCCTAGTCCAATTCGGACCAGCCCATGGGGGGGCACCCCTTGAGGCCCTTCTCCTCTTTCCCGTACGTCCCATTAAGGCCCACTACTTCCCCCAGCGAATTCCCGTAACTCTTCAATACTCTGAAAAATACCCAAATCACTCGGAACCTTTCCTATGTCCGAATATAGCCTTCTAATATATGGATCTTTACCTCTCGACCATTTTGAGACTCCTCGTCATGTCCGTGATCTCATCCGGGACTCCGAACAAACTTCGGTCATCAAATCACATAACTCATAAATCGTCATCGAATGTTAAGCGTGCGGACCCTACGGGTTTGAGAACTATGTAGACATGACCGAGACACATCTCCAGTCAATAAGCAATAGCTGAACCTGGATGCTCATATTGGCTCCTATATATTCTATGAAGATCTTTATCGGTCAAACCGCATAACAACATACGTTCTTCCCTTTGTCATCTGTATGTTACTTGCCCGAGATTCGATCGTCGGTATCATCATACCTAGTTCAACCTCGTTACCGGCAATTCTCTTTACTCATTCCATAATACTTCATCCCGCAACTAATTCATTAGTCATATTGCTTGCAAGGCTTATAGTGATGAGCATTACCGAGAGGCCCAGAGATACCTCTCCGAAACACGGAGTGACAAATCCTAATCTCGATCTATGCCAACCCAACAAATACCTTCGGAGACACCTGTAGAGCATCATTATAATCACCCAGTTATGTTGTGATGTTTGATAGCACACAAGGTGTTCCTCCGGTATTCGGGAGTTGCATAATCTCATAGTAAGAGGGGAACATGTATAAGTCATGAAGAAACCAGTAGCAATGGAACTGTAACAATCATAATGCTAAGCTAACGGATGGGTCTTGTCCATCACATAATTCTCTAATGATGTGATCCTGTTCACCAAATGACAAAACATGTCTATGGTCAGGAAACATAACCATCTTTGATAAACAAGCTAGTCAAGTAGAGGCATACTAGGGACACTCTGTTTGTCTATGTATTCACACATGTACAAAGTTTCCGGTTAATACAATTCTAGCATGAATAATAAACATTTATCATGATATAAGGAAATAAATAATAACTTTATTATTGCCTCTAGGGCATACTTCCTTCAGTCTCCCACTTGCATTAGAGTCAATAATCTAGTTCACATCGTCATGTGATTTAACACCAATAGTTCACATCATCATGTGTTCAATACCAAGAGGGTTTACTAGAGTCAATAATCTAGTTCACATCACCATGTGATTAACACCCAAAAAGTACTAAGGTGTGATGATGTTTTGGTTGTGAGAGAAGTTTAGTCAACGGGTCTGCCACATTCAAATCCGTATGTATTTTGCAAATTTCTATGTCTACAATACTCTGCACGGAGCTACCCTAGCTAATTGCTCCCACTTTCAATATGTATCCAGATCGAGACTCGAAGTCATCTAGATTGGTGTAAAATCTTGGATCGAGGTAACTCTTTACGACGAACTCTTTATCACCTCCATAACCGAGAAATATTTCCTTAGTCCTCTAAGGATAATTTTGACCAATGTCCAGTGATCTACTCCTAGATCACTATTGTACTCCCTTGCCAAACTCAGGGTAGGGTATACAATTGGTCTCATACATAGCATGTCATACTTTATAGAACCTATGGCCGAGGCATAGGTAATGACTTTCATTCTTTCTCTATCTTCCTTCGTGGTCGGGCTTTGAGTCTTACTCAACTTCACACCTTGCAACATAGGCAAGAACTCCTTCTTTGACTGTTCCATTTTGAACTACTTCAAAAACTTGTCAAGGTATGCACTATTGAAAAAACTTATCAAGCATCTTGATCTATCTCTATAGATCTTGATGCTCAATATGTAAGCAGCGTCAACGAGGTCTTTCTTTGAAAAACTCCTTTCAAACTCTCCTTTATGCTTTCCAGAAAATTCTACATCATTTCCGATCAACAATATGTCATTCACATATACTTATCATAAAGGATGTAGTGCTCCCACTCACTTTCTTGTAAATACAGGCTTCACCGCTAGTCTGTATAAAACTATATGCTTTGATCAACTCATCAAAGCGTATATTCCAACTCTGAGATGCTTGCACCAGTCCATAGATGGATCGCTGGAGCTTTGCACACTTTGTTAGCACCTTTAGAATCAACAAAAACATTCTGGTTGCATCATATACAATTCTTCTTTAAGAAATCTATTAAGGAATGCAGGTTTGACATCCATTTGCCAAATTTCATAAAATGCGACAATTGCTAACATGATTCAGACATGCTTTTAAGCATTGATACAAGTGAGAAAATCTCATTGTAGTGAACACCTTGAACTTGTCAATTTTTTTTGCCACAATTCGAGCTTGATAGTAACACTACTATCAGCGTCCGTCTTCCTCTTGAAGAACCATTTTATTCTCTATGGCTTGCCGATCATCGGGCAAGTCAACCAAAGTCCATACTTTATTCTCATACATGGATCCTATCTCAGATTTCATGGCCTCAAGCCATTTTGTAGAATTTGGGCTCATCATCACTTCCTCATAGTTCGTAGGTTCATAAAGGTCTAGTAACATGACATCCAAAACAAGATTTCCGTACCACTCTGGTGTGGAAAATACTCTGGTTGACCTATGAGGTTCAGCAGTAACTTGATCTGAAGTTTCATGATCATCATCATTCACTTCCTCACTAATTGGTGTAGGCATCACTGGAACTGATTTCTGTGATGAACTACTTTCCAATTCGGGAGAAGGTACAATTACCTCATCAAGTTCTACTTTCCTCCCACTCACTTCTTTCGAGAGAAACTCCTTCTCTAGAAAGGATCCATTCTTAGCAACGAATATCTTGCCTTTGGATCTGTGATAGAAGATGTACCCAACAATTTGTTTTTGGGTATCCTATGAAGACACACTTCTCCGATTTGGGTTTGAACTTATAAGTATGAACTTTTTCACATAAGCATCGCAACCCCAAACTTTAAGAAACGACAGCTTAGGTTTCTTCCCAAACCACAATTCATATGGTGTCATCTCAACGGATTTAGATGGTGCTCTATTTAACGTGAATACAGTTGTCTCTAATGCATAACCCCGAAACAGTAGTGGTAAATCAGTAAGAGACATCATAGATCGCATCATATCTAATAAAGTGCGGTTACGATGTTCGGACACACCATTACACTGTGGTGTTCCAGGTGGCGTGAGTTGTGAAACTATTCCGCATTGTTTCAAATGAAGACCAAACTCGTAACACAAATATTCTCCTCCACGATCACATCGTAGAAACTTTATTTTCTTGTTACGATGATTGTCCACTTCACTCTGAAATTATTTGAACTTTTCAAATGTTTCAGACTTTGGTTTCATCAAGTAGACATACCCATATCTGCTCAAATCATCTGCGAAGGTCAAAAAATTACGATACCCGCCGCAAGCCTCAACACTCATCGGACCGCATCCATCAGTATGTATTATTTCCAACAAGTTTGTTGCTCACTACATTGTTCCGAAGAACGGAGTCTTAGTCATCTTGCCCATAAGGCATGGTTCACAACCATCAAGTGATTCATAATCAAGTGATTCCAAAAGTCCACTAGAATGGAGTTTCTTCATGCGCTTTACACCAATATGACCTAAACGGCAGAGTCACAAATAAGTTGCACTATCATTATTAAACTTATATCTTTTGGCTTCAATAATATGAATATGTGTATCACTACTATCGAGATTCAATAAACCACTTATATTGAGTGTATGACCGCAGAAGGTTTTATTCATGTAAATAGAACAACAATTATTCTTTGACTTAAATGAATAATCGTATTGCAATAAACATGATCCAATCATATTCATGCTCAACGCAAACACCAGATAACATTTATTTTAGGTTCAACACTAATCCCAAAGGTAAAGGTAGTGTGTAATGGTGAACTTATCAACCTTGGAATCACTTCCAACACACATCATCACCTCGCCCTTAACTAGTCTTTGTTTATTTTGCAACTCCCGGTTTGAGTTACTACTCTTAGCAACTGAACTAGTACCAAATACCGAGGGGTTGCTAGAAACACTAGTGAAGTACACATCAATAACATGTATACCAAATATACCTTTGTTCGGTTTGACATCCTTCTTATCCGCCAAGTATCTAGGGCAGTTCCACTTCCAGTGACCATTTCCTTCGCAGTAGAAGCACTCGGTTTCAGGCTGAGGTCCAGCTTTGGGCTTCTTCACGGGAGTGGCAACTTGCTTGCCATTCTTCTTGAAGTTCCCTTTCTTTTCCTTTGCCCTTTTCTTGAAACTAGTGGTCTTGTTAACCATCAACAATTGATGCTCTTTCTTGATTTCTACCTTCGCCGATTTCACCATCGCGAAGAGCTCGGGAATTACTTTCGTCATCCCTTGCATATTATAGTTCATCATGAAGTTCTAGTAACTTGGTGATAGTGACTAGAGAACTTTGTCAATTACTATGTTCAAGCAATTGTAGTACCCAGGTAATATGAGTACATGCTCACTGGTTGAGCTATCCTCCTCCATCTTGTAGACAAAGTACTGTCAGAGGTCTCATACCTCTTGACATGGGCATGAGTATGAAATACCAATTTCAACTCTTGGAACATCTTATATTCTCCGTGGTGTTCAAAACATTTTTGAAGTCCCGGTTCTAAGCCGTAAAGCATGGTGCACTAAACTATCAAGTAGTCATCATACCGAGCTTTGTCAAACGGTCATAACGTCTGCATCTGCTCCTGCAATAGGTTTATCACCTAGCAGTGCATTAAGGACATAATTTTTTTGTGCAGCCATGAGGATAATCCTCTGATAACGGACTTAGTCTGCATCATTGCTACTTTCATCTTTCAACTTTGTTTTCTCTAGGGATATATCAAAATATGAAATAATGGAGCTATACGTGAGCTATTGATCTACAACATAGATATTCTAATACTATCAGGACTAAGTTCATGATAAATTAAAGTTCAATTAATCATATTACTTAAGAACTCCCACTTAGATATACATCCCTCGAGTCATCTAAATGATCACGTGATCCATATCAACTAAACCATGTCCGAATCACGTGAGATGGAGTAGTTTTCAATGGTGAACATCACTATGTTGATCATATCTACTGTATGATTCACGCTCGACCTTTCGGTCTCAGTGTTCCGAGGCCATATCTACATATGCTAGGCTCATCAAGTTTAACCCGAGTATTATGCGTGTGCAAAACTGTCTTGCACCCATTGTATGTGAACGTAGAGTCTATCACACCCAATCATCACATGGTGTCTCAGCATGAAGAATGGTCGCAACGGTGCATACTTAGGGAGAACACTCATACCTTGAAATTTTTAGTAAGGGATCATCTTATAAAGCTACCGCCGAACTAAGCAAACTAAGATGTATAAAAGCTAAACATCACATGCAATCAAAATATGTGACATGATATGGCCATCATCATCTTATGCTCATGATCTCCATCAGCGAAGCATCGTCATGATCTCCATCATCACCGGCGTGACACGTTGATCTCCATCGTAGCATCGTTGTCATGTCACCAACTATTTTTACTACGACTATCGCTACCGCTTAGTGATAAAGTAAAACAATTACATGGCAATTGTGTTGCATATAATAAAGTGACAACCATATGGCTCCTGCCAGTTGCCGATAACTTTCTTACAAAACATGATCATCTCATACAACAAATTATATCACATCATGTCTTGACCATATCACATCACAGCAAGCCCTGCAAAAACAAGTTAAACGTCCTCTACTTTGTTGTTGCAAATTTTACGTGGCTGCTACGGGCTTAGCAAGAACCGTTCTTACCTACGCACCAAAACCACAATGATTTTTCATCAAGTGTGTTGTTTTAACCTTCAACAAGGATCAGGCATAGTCAAACTCGATTCAACTAAAGTTGGAGAAACAGACACCCACTAGCCACCTGTGTGCAAAGCACCGCGGTAGAACCAGTCTCATGAACACGGTCATGTAATGTCAGTCTGGGCCGCTTCAGCGAACCATACCGCCGAATCAAAGTATGACATGCTGGAAAGCAGTATGACTATTATCGCCCACAACTCTTTGTGTTCTACTCGTGCATATAACGTCTACGCATAGACCTGGCTCGGATGCCACTGTTGGGGAACACAGTATTTCAATTTTTTTACCTACGATCACACAAGATCTATCTATGTGATGCATAGCAACCAGTGGGGAGAGTGTTTCCACGTACCCTCGTAGATAAAAAGCGGAAGTGTTTAGTAACACGGTCGATGTAGTCGAACTTCTTTGTGATCCAACCGATCCAAGTACCGAACGTACGGCACCTCTGCATTCAGCACACGTTCAGCTTGATGATGGCCCTCATGATCTTGATCCAGTTGAGGACGAGGGTGAGTTCCATCAGCATGATGACGTGGCGATGGTGACGATGAAGTTACCGGCGCATGGCTTCACCTAAGCACTACGACTATATGTCCGAGGTGTGTAACTGTTGAGTGGGGGCACCACACACGGCTAAGACAAATCTTGGAGTGCCCCCTTCCAACGTATATAAAGGAGGGAGGAAGAGGAGGCCGACCCTAGAGGGGGCTCTCTAAGGGGGGGAGTCCTACTTGGACTCCCGATCCAAGTAGGATTCGCCCCCCCTTTCCTATTCCAACTAGGAGAAGGAAGGGAAGGAGGAAGAGGGGAGAAGGAAGGAGGAGGGTGCCACCCCCTCCTAGTCCAATTCGGACTAGCCCATGGGGGGGGGGGGGGCGCCACCCCTTGAGGCCCTTCTCTCCTTTCCCATATGGCCCATTAAGGCCCACTACTTCCCCGGCGAATTCCCGTAACTCTCTAGTACTTTGAAAAATATCAGAATCACTCGAAACCTTTCGGATGTCCGAATATAGCCTTCCAATATATTGATCTTTACCTCTCAACCATTTTGAGACTCCTCATCATGTCCGTTATCTCATCCGGGACTCCGAATAAACTTCGGTCACCAAATCACATAACTCATAATACAAATCCTCATCGAACGTTAAGCGAGCAGACCCTACGGGTTCGAGAAATATGTAGACATGACCGAGACACATCTCCGGTCAATAACCAATAGCGGAACCTGGATGCTCATATTGGCTCCTACATATTCTACGAAGATCTTTATCAGTCAAACTGCATAACAACATACGTTGTTCCCTTTGTCATCGGTATGTTACTTTCCCGAGATTCGATCATCGGTATCATCATACCTAGTTCAATCTTGTTACCGGCAAGTCTCTTTACTCGTTCCGTAATACTTCATCCCACAACTATCTCATTAGTCACATTGCTTGCAAGGCTTATAGTGATGAGCATTACCCGGAGGGCCCAGAAATACCTCTCCGAAACATGGAGTGATAAATCCTAATCTCGATCTATGCCAACCCAACAAACACCTTCGAAGACACCTGTAGACTGTAGAGCATCTTTATAATCACCCAGTTATGTTGTGATGTTTGATAGCACACAAGGTGTTCCTCCGGTATTCGGGAGTTGCATAATCTTATAGTCAGAGGAACAATTATAAGTCATGGAGAAAGAAGTAGCAATGAAACTATAACGATCGTAGTGATAAGCTAAAGGATGGGTCTTGTCCATCACACCATTCTCTAATGATGTGATCATGTTCATCAAATGACAACACATGTCTATTGTCAGGAAACATAACCATCTTTGATACACAAGCTAGTCAAGTAGAGGCATACTAGGGACACTCTGTTTGTCTATGTATTCACACATGTACTAAGTTGCCGGTTAATACAATTCTAGCATGAATAATAATAATTTATCATGATATAAGGAAATAAATAATAACTTTATTATTGCCTCTAGGGCATATTTCCTTCAGTATAGGAAAACATAATCACCTACATTAAACTCATGATTTTGCATCCTTTTGTCATGCCATCTTTTAACTTTTTCTTTAAACAGTTTGGTGTTCTCATAGGCCTGGGTTCTCCATTCATCAAGTGAGATAATGTTAAATAGTCTCTTCTCGCCGGCAAGTTTGAAATCATAATTTATCTCTTTAATAGCTCAATATGCCTTATGTTCTAGTTCGAGAGGTAAGTGACATGCTTTTCCATAAACCATTTTATACGGAGACATACCCATAGGATTTTTATATGTAGTTCTATAGGCCCATAATGCATCATCGAGTTTCTTGGACCAATTCTTTCTAGATCTATTAACAGTCTTTTGCAAAATTAATTTAATCTCTCTATTACACAATTCTACTTGACCACTAGACTATGGATGGTATGGAGATGCAATTCTATGATTAACATCATACTTAGCAAGCATTTTACAAAAAGCACCATGAATAAAATGCAAACCACCATCAGTCATTAAGTATCTAGGGACTACAAACCTTGGAAAAATAACTTCTTTAAGCATCTTAATAGAAGTGTTATGATCAGCACTACTAGTTGGAATAGCTTCTACCCACTTAGTAACATAATCAACAGCAACTAAAATATGTGTATACCCATTAGAGGAAGGAAAAGGTCCCATATAATCAAAGCCCGAAACATGAAATGTCCATAACAAGTGAATAGTTCCTGGGCATTTCTTAACGTCTACTAATATTACCAATTCTTTGACATTTATCGCAAGACAAGACAAACTTACGGGCATCTTTGAAGAGAGTAGGCCAATAAAAACCAGATTGCAATACCTTATGTGCAGTTCTATCTCCAGCGTGGTGTCCTCCATAAGCCTCGGAGTGACACTTGCATAGGATCTGTTCTTGTTCATCCTTAGGTACACAACGTCTAATAACACCATCTACTCCTTCTTTATAAAGGTGTGGGTCATCCCAAAAGTAATGTCTTAAATCATAGATTTTTTTTCTTTTGCTGGTATGTGAAGCCAGGTCGTATAAATTTAGCAACAATGTAATTAGCATAATCAGCATACCATGGAGCAGTACGAGAAGCATTTATGACAACTAATTGTTCATCAGGAAAGCTATCATCAATAAGTAGTGGGTCATCAAGAATATTCTCTAACCTAGACAAGTTGTCTGCAATGGGGTTCTCAACTCCCTTTCTATCAATAATATGCAAATCAAATTCTTGTAGCAAGAGAACCCATCTAATAAGTCTAGGTTTAGCATCTTTCTTTTCCATAAGATATTTAATAGCAGCATGATCAGTGTGAACCATTACTTTGGAATCAACAATATAAGGTCTGAACTTATCACAAGCAAATACAACTGCTAAAAATTCTTTTTCAGTAGTTGCATAATTTCTCTGGGCACTGTCTAGAGTTTTACTAGCTTATTGGATGGCATTTAATTTCTTATCAACTCTTTGTCCTAGAACTGCACCTACATCATAATCACTAGCTTTGCACATGATATCAAAGGGTAAATTCCAATCAGGTGGCCGAACAATATGTGCAGAAATCAAGGCTTTCTTAAGTATTTGAAATGCTTCTACACAATCATCATCAAAGACGAATGGAACATATTTTTGTAAGAGATTAGTCAGAGGCCTAGAAATTTTTGAGAAGTCTTTAATGAACCTCCTATAAAAACCGGCATGACCAAGGAAACTTCTTATACCTTTGATGTCCTTACACTACTGCAGGATGCTGCTAACGCGACACTACGATCAGAGACCCTTCAAAAACTATGTGCGATGCAATAATTGCAAACGGTGGTGTCAGAGAACCGTCTAAAATGTCCAAAACATTTGCGATGACCAATGCATCAAACACGGTTCCGATCTTAGTTGCATGTGCAATGCAGGGCATACGGTTGATCCAGTAGAACTGTTTGCGATGAGGAAGAACAACAGAAACGGGCATCCATATCAAAACGTGTGCGATATACGGCATATAGTTCCCTCCGATGAACTGTGTGCTATTAGGGAATGCAACAGAAACGGTCAGCCAGATCAAGGTGTGTGAGATATACGTCATACAGCTCACTCGGACAAATTGTTTTTGATTAGGCAAGAGAACGGAAACGGTTCATCTTAACAAGATGTGTGTGATATGCGGTATTTGCGATCAGCCAAAAGAACACAAACGATCCGTGTAAACCGGATGTGTGTGATACGCAGCAAACATCCCACTTGGATGAACTGTTTGCGATGAGAAATTATAACACAGACGGTTACTATAGTAAGTTCGTGTGCGATTATGTTCATACAAGAAACTTTGAAAAATGCAAACTAGTTGCTTGCGTATAAACAATTATCAAAAAGTAACGAGATAGACCTTCGTCAAGCCAATCAACATGTGTTCAGAAAACAAAAAATGTCAAAAATTACAAAACAAAGACCTCGATATTAACTAGATGGGATGGGTCAGTACAAAGGTTTATAATACAAAGGTGTATAATAAACCTTTGCAGTTGCCCATCCAACTAGTTAATATTGACTCCACTTCCCATCCGGTCACCCATCTCATGACTACTCCAGCCTCAGCACACTAAACTTGGGAGTTCTGTTAGATGAGCTATTGGTAGGGAAGCTGGTCCTTGCTGTTGTAGATCCCTCTTTACAGCCTTTATTGCGAAACACAATGGAAACGGTTCAACTGAACAATATGTGTGTGATATGCGGCAAACAGGTCTGTGATCAGAAATGTGTGTGAAGACCAATAATAACACAGACAATTGCTGCTAATAATCCATGTGATTTGCTCTGACTACAGAAGAATAACATGTATATATATATATATAACTGAAATAAACATCTAATTACATAAGTGATTATACAGATCATTCGCACACACCTCAATAAACAATTGCATGCATTCTAAAGTAGGAGAACCATCTAGTCATCTACTTCTTGTGACGCTCCAGCCACTGCTCTGTGGCTCGATCCCTCAGCTGGGTCATGAACAAGACACTTCCTCATGTCAATGATCCGCCTGTACATCTCGTAGCTTGTGTACGCGTCATTGGCCGTGTACTTGATGTGTTCTTCATCCAGTCTCTGATGCCAAACACTTTGCCAGGTGTCCTTGTCCTTCTTGCTCTCATCCTTCATCTTCATGTAGTAGGGTCGATGATGGCCAACACGAGGTCAACCAGGGAGTTATGTTTGTTCTTGGCGCTGCCCCAGACCTTGTAGTGGTCCTGGATGTTGACACGATTCGGGCATTTCAAGCCCAAAACCTCGAGTGCTTTTAGATCGTTGGTGGTGTCCAACGTAGCGAACTTGTAGTCGGAGCTGTTGACAAAACTGCAGAAACGCTCGCAAGGCCTTGAGGTTAGGTGGTAGTGGTAGACAGGAATGACATGTCACATGCACAACTGGGCAACGACAACCTTTTGATCATGCCCGGCACGACCGATGGTGTACTCGAAGTCGAAGCCGACCACTTGGTACTTGTCCTCGGCAAGGAATTGCTCCATAGTTTGGATGGAACTCTCCACCGACACCGGATCGTTCGTGTACACCACCGAGAGGGCCTTCCACCTCACGTGAGTGTCCACTATGTGATGCATGGTGAACTGCCCCGCCGCGTTGTCGTCATCGACGGCTGGGAGCGCCATTGGAGCCACGGGGATCGCCATTGGAACCACTGGATGTCCTCTTTGTATGTGTCATCGTGGAGGTGCTTATTCTATCATGTGACGCGAGAGATGAAGGTAAATGGCCGCAGGAATAAATGGGGGCTGGGTGGCCTGGATTCTCAGTGCATTCGCATGGCAGTTTTTGCATCAGGTAACTGCATTGTGGAGCCGCGCCCGGCGCAACCGCATGCACACGAATGTGCGTGATCATGCACCAGCCCCAAACACTGGAAGCGCGCATGGAGGGACAAGGGAAGAGCACTCGGAGGTATGCGAGAGGGCATAGCGTGCGCGGCAGGACACGAGCAGAGCACACCGCAGCCACCTCAACCGCAAGCAACCACACACATACAACAATTGAACACGCAGGAAATGGTCGCCTACAAGCCGGCCGACACTTGCCTCGCTGCGTAGAGAGCGGCTGTGTGATACTACCTCCATCTTGGTCTATAGTCCCATATATATTATGTGCCATACTTTGCCCTCAAATTTAACCAACAAAATGTTAATTCATGTTATATAAATTATATAATTGGAAACTATGTTCAAATACGAATCCAACTATATAACCTTTGGCAACATGGATTCGTATTTTATTAGTTAAATCCTACTTATAAACCAGGACGGGTGTATAGTAGGTAATTCAATCACAAATGTTTTTTATTAACCGTATGTGTATGTGGCCTTTCGTCCTCCTCTCGCACGTCTTGTCACCCCACTGCCGTAGATGGCTTACAACGTGCTACCTCTTGAGCATTGCGTTGGATTTCCCTGAAGAGGAGAGGATGATGCAGAAAAGTAGCGTAAGTAATTCCCTCAGTTTTTGAGAACCAAGGTATCAATCCAGTAGGAGACCACGCACAAGTCCCTTGTACCTACACAAAACGATAGCTACTCGCAACCAACGCGATTAGGGGTTGTCAATCCCTTCACGGTCACTTATGAGGGTGAGATCTAATAGAGATGATAAATAATATTTTTGGTATTTTTGATATAGAGATGCAAAGTGAAAAGTAAAAGGCAAAGTAAAAACAAAGCAAATAATAAAGTAATGGAGATTGATATGATGAGAATAGACCCGGGGGCCATAGGTTTCACTAGTGGCTTCTCTCAAGAGCATAAGTATTCTACGGTGGGTGAACAAATTACTATTGAGCAATTGAAAAAATTGAGCATAGTTATGAGTATATGTAGGTATGATCATGTATATAGGCATCACATCGGAGACAAGTAGATCGAAATGATTCTGCATCTACTACTATTACTCCACTCATCGACCGCTATCCAGCATGCATCTAGAGTATTAAGTTAAAAATAGAGTATTGCCTTAAGCAAGATGACATGATGTTGAGGGATAAATTCATGCAATATGATAAAACCCCATCTTGTTATCCTCGATGGCAACAATACAATACGTGCCTTGTTGCCCCTTCTGTCACTGGGAAAGGACACCGCAAGATTGAACCCAAAGCTAAGCACTTCTCCCATTGCAAGAACTACCAATCTAGTTGGCCAAACCAAACGGCTAATTCGAAGAGACTTGCAAAATAACTCAATCATACATAAAAGAATTCAGAGAAGATTCAAATATTATTCATAGATAAGCTGGATCATAAACCCACAATTCATCGATCTCAACAAACACACCGCAAAAAGAAGATTACATCGAATAGATCTCGACAAGAGAGGGGGAGAACATTGTATTGAGTTCCAAAAAGACAGAATAAGCCATCTAGCTACTAGCTATGGACCCGAAGGTCTGAAGTAAACTACTCACACTTCATCGGAGGGGCTATGGTGTTGATGTAGAAGCCCTCCATGGTAGATGCCCCCTCCGGCGGAGCTCCGGAACAGGCCCCAAGATGGGATCTCGTGGATACAGAAAGTTGCGGCGGTGGAATTAGGGTTTTGGCTCCATTTTTGATCTGTCGGGGGTACGTTGGTATATATAGGAGGAAGGAGTACGTCGGTGGAGCTACAAAGGGCCCACGAGGTAGGGGGGCGCGCCCCCACCCTCGTGACCGCCTCTGTTACTTCTTGGAGTAGGGTCCAAGTCTCCTGGATCACGTTCGGTGAGAAAATCACGTTCCCGAAGGTTTCATTCCGTTTGATATTTCGTTTCTTCGAAACACTGAAATAGGCAAAAAACAACAATTCTGGGCTGGGCCTCCGGTTAATAGGTTAGTCCCAAAAATAATATAAAAGTGGAAAATAAAGCCCAATATAGTCCAAAACAGTAGATAAAGTAGCATGGAGCAATCAAAAATTATAGATACGTTGGAGACGTATCAGGCATCCCCAAGCTTAATTCCTGCTCGTCCTCGAGTAGGTAAATGATAAAAAAAGAATTTTTGATGCGGAGTGATACTTTGGCATAATTTCAATGTAAATCATCTTAATTGTGGCATGATTATTCAGATCCGAAAGATTCAAGACAAAAGTTCATATTGACATAAAAAATAATAATACTTCAAGCATACTAATCAAAGCAATCATGTCTTCTCAAAATAGCATGGCAAAAGAAAGTTCATCCCTACAAAATCATATAGTTAGGCTATGCTTCATTTTCGTCACACAAAGATGTTCCCAACTTCTATACCCCCGATGACAAGCCAAGCAATTGTTTCATACTTAAATAATCTCAAACTTTTTCAACCTTCACGCAATACATGAGCGTGAGCCATGGATATAACACTATGGGTGGAATAGAATATGATGATGGGGATTATGTGGAGAAGACAAAAAAGGAGAAAGTCTCACATTGACGAGGATAATCAACGGGCTATGAAGATGCCCATTAATTGATGTCAACATGAGGAGTAGGGATTGCCATGCAACGGATGCACTAGAGCTATGAATGCTCAACAAAAGAAAACTAGTGGGTGTGCATCCAACTTGCTTGCTCATGAAGACCTAGGTCATTTGAGGAAGCCCATCGTAGGAATATACAAGCCAAGTTCTATAATGAAAAATTCCCACTAGTATAAAAAGACAACTTATGAGACTCACTACATGAAGAACAAGGTGCTACTTTGAAGCACAATATATGAGACTCACTACATGAAGAACAAGGTGCTACTTTGAAGCACAAGTGTGGAAAAAGAGATAGTAGCATTGCATTTTTTTGGGCCTTCTTTTTTTGGCCTTTTTTTGTTTGGGCAATGCTCTAATAACGATGATCATCACAATTCTATTGATTACAACATAAGGATTAAAACTCGAAACTTAGAACAAGGTATGACTCTATATGAATGCCTCCGGCGGTGTACCGGGATGGTGCAATGAATCAAGAGTGACATGTATGAAAAATAATGCATGGTGCCTTTGCCACAAATACGATGTCAACTACATGATCATGCAATGGCAATATGACAAAAGTAATGTATGTCATGATGATGATGGAAGTTGCATGGCAATATATCTCGGAATGGCTATGGAAATGCCATGATAGGTAGGTATGGTGGCTGTTTTGAGGAAGATATAAG
Source organism: Triticum dicoccoides (assembly GCF_002162155.2). Classification (NCBI taxonomy): domain Eukaryota; kingdom Viridiplantae; phylum Streptophyta; class Magnoliopsida; order Poales; family Poaceae; genus Triticum; species Triticum dicoccoides. Next base: position 593,587,872 of record NC_041385.1, on the reverse strand, counting down.
GAGGTTTATGTGTGATAGAGCGTATCATATCACGGGGTTTGGATGCACCGGCGCAGTTTGCACCAACTCTCAAGGTGAGAAAGGGCAATGCACGGTACTGAAGAAGCTAGCAAAGGCGGAAAGGTGAGAGTGCGTATAATCCATGGACTCAACATTAGTCAAAAGAACTCATATACTTATTGCAAAAATTTAGAAGTCATCAAAAATCAAGTACTACGCGCATGCTCCTAGGGGGATAGATTGGTAGGAAAAGACCATCGCTCGTCCCCGACCGCCACTCATAAGGATGCACAAGCCAGGTACACTTCATGTTTCAAATTTGTTACACAACTTTAACCATACGTGCATGCTATGGGACTTGCAAACTTCAACACAAGCATTTCTCAAATTCACAATTACTCAACTAGCACGACTTTGATATTATCACCTCCATATCTCAAAACAATTATCAAGCATCAAACTTATCTTAGTATTCAATTCACTCAAAAGAAAGTTTCACATATCTTGAACACCAAGTATATTAATATTAAGCAAATTACCATGCTATTAACGACTCTCAAAATAATCTAAGTGAAGCATGAGAGATCCATAGTTTCTTTAAAACAAATCCACCGCCGTGCTCTAAAAGATCTAAGTGAAGCACTAGAGCAAAATTATCACGCTCAAAAGATATAAGTGAAGCAGTATGAGCAAAACTATCAAGCTCAAAAGATATAAGTGAAGCACATAGAGTATTCTAGCAAATTCCATTTCATGTATGGCTCTCTCAAAAGGTTTGTACAGCAAGGATGATTGTGGTAAACTAACAAGAAAAGACGCAAATAATACAAGACGCTCCAAGCAAAACACATATCATGTGGTGAATAAAAATATAGCTCCAAGTAAATTACCGATGGAAGTGGACGAAAGAGGGGATGCCTTCTGGGGCATGCCCAAGCTTTGAATTTTTGGTGTCCTTTGATTATATTGGGGGTGCCATGGGCATACCCAAGCTTAGGCTCTTGCCACTCCTTGTTCCATAATCCATCAAAAGAATTCACCCGAAACTTGAGAACTTCACAACACAAAACTCAATACAAATCTCGTGAGCTCCGTTAGAGAAAGAAAACAAAAGACTACTTCAAGGTACTGTAATGAACTCATTCTTTATTTATATTGGTGTTAAACCTACTGTATTCCAACTTCTCTATGGATTATAAACTATTTTACTAGCCATAGATTCATCAAAATAAGCAAACAACACATGCAAAACAGAATCTGTCAAAAACATAGCAGTCTGTAGAAATTTGTAACTAACGCAAACTTATAGAACTCTAAAAATCCTAACAAAATAGGAAGTCCTGGACAATTTGTATATTGAACAGCATCAAAAGGAATCAACGCAAAATCATGTTTCTGTGATTTAACAAAATTATATTCATGCGCGCAAAGTTTCTGTTTTTCAGCAGAATCAAATCAACTATCATTGTAGGTTATCCTACAGGTTCTACTTGGCACAAACACTAATTAAAAGATAAACCACATCTAAAGAGAGGATAGATGGATTATTTATTCCTAAACATAAGCAAAAACAAAAAACAAAAATAAAATTGGGTTGCCTCCCAACAAGCGCTATCGTTTAACGCCCCTAGCTAGGCATAAAAGCAAGGATAGAGCTAGGTATTGCCATCTTTGATTTTTAGTTTTTTAGCGGAGTCATGCTCGAATCCTGGGGGTTCTTCCCGCTTCCCTTCATACTTGGAAATTTTTAGATCTAAAGAATCCAACCTCTTATTACAAAGAGTAATCAACATATTCATACGGTGAAGATTTCCGCTAACACTTTTAAGAGGCTCAAGAGATTTTTGTAAATTTTTTGTTACTTCGCAAATCTTCTCAAACACTTGGGTTTCTTCCTGGGTAGGATGAGATCTCCCTTTTGGGGTAGTGTTCCCACTATTCCCTCTATAATTTCATGCGCAATACTGGGATCAATCTCAATGAAATTTCCCTTGGCCATGCAATCCAAGAGTTGTCTATACATCATATTTAACCCAACATAAAAATTATGAAGAAGAATTCTATAGTTCACCTGTAGGGTGCACTTACGATAAGATTCCATCATCCTATACCAAGCATCTTTTAAATTTTCTCCTTGCCTTTGCTTGAAGTGAAGAACTTTAAACTCGGGAGACATAGGAGTGGATAAGGGATTAGACATAACGACAAGCATGCAAACTAACACACGAGCAAACAAAAAGGCAATGGGAAAAAGGCAAACGGGAAGGAGAGAAGGAGATTGGGAAAGAGAGGGCGAATAAAATGGCAAGGGTGAAGTGGGGGCGAGGAAAATGAGAGGCAAATAATGTAACGCGAGAGATAGGGATTGTGATGGGTACTTGGTATGGTTGACTTGCTTGCGTGAGCCTCCCCAACAACGGCGCCAGGAATTCTTCTTGCTACCTCATGAGCACTGCGTTGGATTTCCCCGAAGAGGAGAGGATGATGCAGCAAAGTAGCGTAAGTATTTCACTCAGTTTTTGAGAACCAAGGTATCAATCCAGTAGGAGACCACACACAAGTCCCTCGTACCTACACAAAACGATAGCTACTCGCAACCAACGCGATTAGGGGTTGTCAATCCCTTCACGGTCACTTACGAGGGTGAGATCTGATAGAGATGATAAATAATATTTTTGGTATTTTTGATATAGAGATGCAAAGTGAAAATTAAAAGGCAAAGTAAAAACAAAGCAAATAATAAAGTAATGGATATTGATATGATGAGAATAGACCCGGGGGCCATAGGTTTCACTAGTGGCTTCTCTCAAGAGCATAAGTATTCTACGGTGGGTGAACAAATTACTGTTGAGCAATTGACAAAATTGAACATAGTTATGAGTATATCTAGGTATGATCATATATATATGCATCAACAACTATTACTCCACTCATCGACCGCTATCCAGCATGCATCTAGAGTATTAAGTTAAAAACAGAGTAACGCCTTAAGCAAGATGACATGATGTAGAGGGATAAATTCATGCAATATGATAAAAATCCCATCTTGTTATCCTCGATGGCAACAATACGATTCGTGCCATGCTGCCCCTTTTGTCACTGGGAAAGGACACCGCAAGATTGAACCCAAAGCTAAGCACTTCTCCCATTGCAAGAACTACCAATCTAGTTGGCCAAACCAAACGGATAATTCGAAGAGACTTGCAAAGATAACTCAATCATACATAAAAGAATTCAGAGAAGATTCAAATATTATTCATATATAAGCTGGATCATAAACCCACAATTCATCGGTCTCAACAAACACACCGCCAAAAGAAGATTACATCGAATAGATCTCCACAAGAGAGTGGGAGACCATTCTATTGACATCCAAAAAGAGAGAAGAAGCCATCTAGCTACTAGCTATGGACCCGAAGGTCTGAAGTAAACTACTCACACTTCATCGGAGGGGCTATGGTGTTGATGTAGAAGCCCTCCGTGGTAGATGCCCCCTCCGGCGGAGCTCTGGAACAAGCCCCAAGATGGGATCTCGTGGATACAGAAAGTTGCGGCGGTGGAATTAGGTTTTTGGCTCCATTTTTTATCTGTCGGGGTTACGTAGGTATATATAGGAGGAAGGAGTATATCGGTGGAGCAACAGAGGGCCCACGAGGTAGGGGGGCACGCCCCCACCCTCGTGACCGCCTCTGTTACTTCTTGGAGTAGGGTCCAAGTCTCCTGGATCACGTTCGGTGAGAAAATCACGTTCCCGAAGGTTTCATTCCGTTTGGACTCCGTTTGATATTCCGTTTCTTTGAAACACTAAAATAGGCAAAAAACAGCAACTCCGGGCTAGGCCTCCGGTTAATAGGTTAGTCCCAAAAATAATATAAAAGTGGAAAATAAAGCCCAATATAGTGAAAAACAGTAGATAAAGTAGCATGGAGCAATCAAAAATTATAGATACGTTGGAGATGTATCACAACGCAAGCTTACGCAGCGCGCGAGAGCGTTCTTTTGGCCAAACGGTGGCGCCAATGAATCATCGGTGAGCCCGTTCCCGCGCAACCTCGCAGGTTCCCGTGCAATCTTCCTGCCCGACTAGGTGTAATTCCCCAAAATCCCAATGCTTACCGGCCTGCTATAAAAACCCTCACGGCCGGCGAGTCCTATGTCGCATTTTCCCCTCCCTCCCTGTAGCTTATCTCATATACTTCTCCCACAATCGCCAATGGCACCGGTCCGTCATGGTCGCTCAGCCACTCTGTCGTCATCAGACGACAGCTCCATCTAGGAGGCTACACCGCGGCGGCAGCGCGGTCCCCGGCGTAGTGTAGTGGGTGTGGCATCCCTGTTGGGTTTGCACGAAACACCCACCACACGCTCCGCCGCTAGTGCCCGTCAGCAGCTATTGTCGGCCGCCGTTGCCGTCACACCACCGTCAAAAGCCAGGGCCATTGCCCGCTCTGCCGCCGCGGCCCTAAAGCGGGAGGTGGCCGTCGTGGCCGCCACCCCACTGTCGGCCACCGTGGCCGTCACCCGCTCCGCCACCGTGGCCCGAAGGCGAGAGGTCGTAGTCGTGGCCGCCATCCCATCATCGGTCGCCCTGGCCGCCAGCCTACCGTCGACCGCCGGGGTCATCACCCGCTCCGCCACCGCCGCCCAAAGGCGGGAGGTGGAGGTGGATGCCGGCATGTGCGCCAGCGACCTTGCGTGCTACACCGAGTTCCTGCGGGAGGAGGAGGAGCTCCTCGTCGAGCATGCAAAGAGACTTACCGCCGTCGTGGCTGCGGCACACGCCGCCTCAGAGGCGAGGAATAAGGAGATCTACGAGGAGACCCGCCGCTTCGAAAGGGATCGTCTGGAGCGGCAATGGGTGTTCGAGCTGGCGAGCATCGCCGAACATGCAACAACGGCAGGCACCGTATTTCATTTGTCCAGCTTGTTGGTAGGCTCCTCCTCCTCTGCCTCTTACTGAGCGCGCTTGGCAGAGGAGAGGCTGCCAGAAGTAGTACAAAGCCCCTCCGTAGTAGTAGTATTTAGGGGCTATTTTGTTCAGTTCATTTGACTATAGATGTGGTGGAACTATATAACGTACTTAAAATTAGCTAGTATATAATGTAGAACTAGCTATTTTAGTACCTGGTTGGTAACAATTGTTGAAAAGTTTGGTCGGTTCAGCTGTCGAGTTGAACTGTTTGTATAAATTAAACATGATTGCTTAATCTATGAATGGAATCTATGCTTAATTACTGAATTTTAGTTGCAAAAATTAGATAGTTCTAGTGATTTTTAGCTGCATATTTTGACAAATTGCAGTGTTACAAGGCTAACAAATGACAATGTTACTAGATAACCAAATGTCAATCTTTCAAGTTTGACAAATGGCAACATACCCAATATGACAGATGCAAATCTTACCAAATTGTTTGTAAGTGGTTGCACACGGGTCATCCAAAACGACCGTTTGCATTAAAGAGATGCACAAATCCTGCTCTTGCTTTGCATATGGGTGTTCTATCTAAAACGTTTGCGATCAATAGTTGCACAAATCCTGCTCAGCACATTTTCCCTTGGCTTCCTGGGGAAGCTGTGGGTTTGCATACGGGTGTTCTAACTTAAACATTTGCGATCGAGATACAATATTAAACCCAAGAAAAAATCTATTTTCGGCGGTGGCGTAGGCGGCGTGCCGCACTGTCCTTGTCGTTTTCGTCCTCCGGGATGCCGTTGTTGAAGTCTTCAAGGTAGCTCAGAATGTTCTTCACTTGTAAATCAAACATCATGTCATCGTGCGATCGACGGGCGGGCGCGGGAGGATGGCAGCTGGCGGCGCTGAGAGGCAGCGGTCGATGGCGGCGTCCCATGCCACTGAGGGGGGCGCGCACATGGGCACGGGCACAGCGGGTGCAGCCAAATGCATGGGGATCGGCGCCGCGGTGGGTGGAGGGGCGCACACTCGCACGGGCACGGGCACGGGCACAAGCGCGGGCACTGGCGCTGGCATGTACACGGGCGCTGGCGCCTTCTCTGTCCGCGGAGACCTCGATGACGCCCGCGCCTTCCAGCTCTGCAATAGTGCTCAGCGACCAGCCCGTCAATGCTTCGGGGATGGTCACTGGCGCGGGCGCGGGTATGGGAGCTGGGACGGGAGCGGGGGCAGCAACAGCCGCGGCCAGCTCGTTCTGGGCCATGTCCATGAGGCCCCATTCCTCCTTATTTTCTATCTCCTCCGCCTTGAGTCGACTTCACCAAACTTGGAGACTAGTGGCAGATGATCCTTCTACGCCATGGCATTGGTGGAGGTCTGTGGGACGGAGAGGAATGGGAGGCGAATAGTAAGGCCGCCCGTATTAAGCAGCGGCTCGGGTGCCATTAATGGAGAGGAAGGCAGGCGGCCATGGAAGTCAAAGGGCTCGATTCCCATTGAGCATGCGCAACGTACAGCTTGCATGCTTCCCAGTGAGCCTGTGCATTGGAGGACAACTTGCACGCCTCTCGGTCAGCCTACGCACCAGACGACGCTCGCAAGCCTCCCGTTCAGTCAAGCAGTTGTCCGCATGGCACCTCCTATAGCCATTAGAACAAAGACACGTGGTGTCACGTGAATGGTTAACATAACGCACATGATTTGAATTATACAAATGTTTGCGAGGTTAGAGTGGCTGCTATTTGTTTGAAAATGCCTTTGTTGGTTGTTATTCGATTGATTCTTCTCTCAAAATGGACATGAAAAATACCACAGCATGTCGGGTGCCATTCCATAATAGCATGCCAAGTTTCATGAATTTTCGACGAGTTTTGGATTTGCTAGAATTTAAAAACAAAGTATCTCAACATTTTGCCAGTAATCAACAGTGCCCTAGTGTTTGAAATTCATTCCCATTTCTTGCGTTGGACCTAAGCGTTCACCCAAGGACAAAGATTTGATTTTTCAACCAATTTATATGCACTGGAGCATGTGTATGTAGTTCAAATTTGAATTGTGCACATACATGCATCGAAAACTCAACTAATGCATAAAAATGTCCAAATGAACCCCAAAAATCCCAAAAATTGACACAACACTTCTATTGTTCTATGTTGACACTAGAAACTTTTGAAAGCAATAAGAGGCAGCGGATATCATTTCGTCCCCGAAGGTGGGACATTCCTACCGAAACCATCAGGCTTGTTGTGAGAACCTTTGGTTTGTGAGAAGCTTATACCCAAACCTGCCCCAAATGGGACAAAAAAATTATCACAGCATGTCGATGCCGCTCCATGATAGCATGCCAAGTTTCATGAATTTCAGATGAGTTTTGGATTTACTAGAATTTAAAAACCAGGAATCTCAATGTTTGCGGCCAGGTGACGGTGGCAAGGTGTTTGACATTCATTCCCATTTCTTGCGTGGGACCTAAGCATGCAACCAAGGACAAAGATTTGATTTTCAACCAATTTATATGCATTAGAGTATGTGCATGTAGTTCAAATTTGAATTGTGCTCATAAATGCATCGAACACTCAATTGATGCATAAAAATATCCAAACGAACCCTGAAAAGTCCCAAAAATTGACACGACACTCCTATTGTTCTATGTTGACACTAGAAAAAAAATTGAAAGTCGTAAGAGGCAGCGGATATCGTTTCGTCCCCAAAGGTGGGACGTTCCCTACCGAAACCAACAACCTTGGTGTGAGAACCTTTGGTTTGTGAGAAGCATATCCCCAAACCTGCCCCAAATGGGACAATATTTTTACCACGACATATTGATGCCGCTCCATGATAGCATGCCAAGTTTCATGAATCTTAGATGAGTTTTGGATTTACTAGAATTTAAAAACCAGGAATCTCAATGTTTGCGGCCGAGTGACGGTGGCAGGGTATTTAACATTCATTCCCATTTCTTGCATGGAACCTAAGCATGCAACCAAGGACACATATTTGAATTTGCTACCAATTTATATGCATTAGAGCATGTGCATGTAGTTCAAATTTGAATTGTGCTCATAAATGCATTGAAAATGCAATTGATGCATAAAAATATTCAAACGAACCCCGAAAAGTCCCAAAAATTGACACGACACTCCTATTGTTCTATGTTGACACTAGAAATTTTTTGAGAGCAATAAGAGCAGCGGATATCATTCTGTCCCCAAAGTTGGGACGTACCCTACCGAAAACATCAGGCTTGTTGTGAAAGCCTTTGGTTTGTGAGAAGCATATCCCCAAACCTGCCCCAAATAGGACAATATTTTTACCACGGCACTATGAGAGCATGCCAAGTTTCATGAATTTCATATGAGCTTTGGATTTACTAGAATTTAAAAACCAGGAATCTCAATGTTTGTGGTCGAGTAGCGATGGCAGGGTGTTCGACATTCATTCTCATTTCTTGCATGGGACCTAAGCATGCAACCAAGGACACATATTTGAATTTTCAACCAATTTATATGCATTAGAGCATGTGCATGTAGTTCTAATTTGAATTGTGCTCATAAATGCATTGAAAACACAATTAATGCATGAAAATGTCCAAACGAACCCCAAAAATCCCAAAAATTGACATGACATATTGTTCTATGTTGACACTAGAAATTTTTTGAAAGCAATAAGAGGCAGCGGATATCGTTTCGTCCCCAAAGGTGGGACGTACCCTACCGAAACCATCAAGCTTGTTGTGAGAGCCTTTGGTTTGTGAGAAGCATATCCCCAAACCTGCCCCAAAATGGGACAATATTTTTACCACAACATGTTGATGCTGCTTCATGATAGCATGCCAAGTTTCATGAATTTCAGACCAGTTTTGGATTTACTAGAATTTAAAAACCAGGAATCTCAATGTTTGCGACCGAGTGACGGTGGCAGGGTGTTTGACATTCATTCCCATTTCTTGCATGGGACCTAAACATGCAACCAAGGACATGGATTTGAATTTTCAACCAATTTATAGGCATTGGAGCATGTGCATGTAGTTCAAATTTGAATTGTGCTCATAAATGCATTGAAAACGCAATTAATGCATGAAAATGTCAAAACGAACCCTGAAAAATCCCAAAAATTGACACAACAATCATGTTGTTCTATGTTGACACGAGAAACATTTTGAAAGTAAGAAGAGGCAACATATATCATTTTGTCCCCTAAGGTGGCACATACCCTACTGAAACCATCAGGCTTGTTGTGAGAGAAGCTCTAGTTTGCGAGAAGCTTATACCCCACACCTGCCCCAAATGGGACAATATTTTTACCATGGCATGTCGCTGCCGTTCCATGATATCATGTCAAGTTTCATGAATTTCAGACGAGTTTTCAATTTACTAGAATCTTAAAAGCATGTATCTCAATGTTAGCGGCTGAGTGACCGTGTCAAGGTGTTTGACATTCATTCTCATTTCTTGCATGTGACCTAAGGTAGCAACCAAGGACAAACATTTGATTTCGTAACCCGTTTTTATGGACTGGAGCATGTGGTTTAATTTTGAATTGTGCACCTGAAATGCCTAGAAAACCAAGTTACCGTATAAAAATGTCAAAAGGAACCCTGAACAATTCCAATTTTTTACGACACACATTTAGTTGCATGTTCACTGTAGATAAAAGGTCTAGCAATTCAAACACCGTCCATTGCTGCTGTGACCCCATTCTGTAATTCAAATCAAAATTAAAAATCAAGTTGATCCTACACAGTTTATTATCAGCAACCCTGTGAGATGTAGTACAAAATATCCTAGAGCATCATCGGTGTATAGTACGCTTATGGCTTAAGCGAGAAGGTGCGTCAGCTCAGTCCACAGCCAGCGTGTCAAGCACACTAGCTCTCTCCCCAAATATAATTTCACTATTCAATCGTCGCCGGTGAAATATGGGAACGTGCACCTGTGTCGTGAGGGCAACTTCGGCGGCCCACTCCAGCGAGACCGCGGCCGCAGCCGGCATGCGCGTGCTAACAAGTTGCTTGAGCACAGCCGCAATCTGCGACCGGGCGGGCATGTCAGCCCAGACAACCGTTGTTGCTTCTCAGCTGGCGGTAGCAACATCTGCCTTGGGGATAGCAGCTGGCGACAACGGCACAACAGCTGTCCGTTGCACAGCAGCGGCCTTAGCCCTGATGGAGGCTGCCCATGACCATGTCGAGGCCGCCCACGCCCAGCTCGTGACGGTCACCGCACAAATCAAATGAAGCTTCTCCGACAACGGTCGGCAACCCATGGCCGAAGAGTTGGCAATCGCCGAGAGCGTTCGAGTAGCCATCCGTTCCTCCGCCGCATACCTTGCAACGACGGACCCCGTCCAAGCCCACATCGCGACCGCCCATGCCCAGCTTGTGGCGGCCTTTTCCAAAGAGATCACGGACGCGGATGGCGAGATGCTTGCCTAATATGGTGCGATGGATGCCATGGAGCTCCTTCCCCAGGAGACCGTCGGGCGCGAGCTGAACATGGAGGAGGCGGTGGAGATCGACGGGCACCAGCCGTATTAGTACTCTTTGTTTTGTTTAATTAAGAGCGCCGGTCTTTCATTTGTTAGAGTAATGTTTAGGACAACCAGCTCTGTTTAATTGCTAAACTTGCTCGATTAAGAAGTGTGTGTGTACTGTAGTCTCCTTTGTGTACCCAAATTATGCAATGACGTGGATGAGCACTGTAACCAGGGAAATTGGAACCAAAAATTTTGACGTTCAAACTCATCGCACACGGGTTAAGCTATCTGAACCGTTTGTGATGTTAACATATCGTACACAGTTCTGAATAAGGGACCGTGTCTGATGACACTTTGCGTGCCAGTTTTTCACTGAAGAGATTCCAAGTTTTCGGCTTCCGCGGAAATATCTATCCCCTGGTGCGCCATTCCTAGTTTTGAAAAAAAATTGAAAAAAAATTTGAATTTTTTTTACTAATGGCGCACCGTGGATGTGGTGCGCCATTACTAGTTTAACTAGTAATGGCGCAATATCCCCTGGTGCGCCATTACTAGTTTTGAAAAAAAATTAAAAAAATGTTACTAATGGCGCACCAGGGATGTGGTGCGCCATTAGTATTTGGACACTAATGGCGCACCAACACATGGTGCGCCATTAGTATATAGTAGTGGCGCACCACATGTCTGGTGCGCCATTAGTGTCCATTTCATTTATGGCCCTTTTCCTAGTAGTGTGAGAAACAAATACAATTTCTATATTTCCAAGTTGTCAAACATGCTTGGTTTGGTTATACATTGTGCAATGTGTTGCTCAGTGAACGCTTGGTTCATTTGTGTTGTGGTGTTTAGTTAACTATTTGGTTCAATTCTGCAATGCGATGTTCAATAGTTGTGGGTGGATTCTGTTATTGTATACCACGTGAGAATTAAATCGAATTTGGCTATACTAAATACATGAGAAATAAATACAATTGCTATATTTCCAAGTTGTTAAGCATGCTTGGTTCGGTTAACTATCAGATCTTCTATTAGGAGTATGTTATATTGTGCAATGTGGTGCTCAGTTAATGTTTGGTTCATTTGTTGTGGTGTTTATTTATCTGCTTGGTTCAATTCTGCAATGCGATGTCCAATTGTTGTGGTTGAGATTTTGTATTGTTGTGCATGTGAGGAATAAATCGAATTTGGCTGCACTTAATACATGAGAAACATATACAAGTGCTATATTTCCTAGTTCTTAATCTTGCTTGGTTTGCATAAATGGGTTTTTCATGTGGCTTGAATTAATCTGATGAATATGCAATGTGCTTATTTTTCATCAACATATTTTACTGATAGCATGTGAACCCTTACTTAACCTGATGACTAACTACCTTATATGTGTTGCAGGGAAACAATATAATGGGAAGCACTGAGGTTTACAATCGAGGTTAGCACATGCATGGTCCGTTGTCTAATAGCACATTATTGTGCAATTACATGAACCATTCTAATACTTAGGTTTTTAACAATTTGGTCTTGCACATGTAGGTCATGCTATCAGAGGTTTTGACCCACTGTTTGACCCATTTTGCATATGGGGAAATGAGTTGTCCATGAATATCATTCAAGTCAAGAAACTCATAAATATTGTTAGGATAAAGAAATTGGCGACAAAAAACAAAAAGATCTTTGTCTGCAGAATGAAGAAGACATCAGTTCACTACAAGATGGTACTAACTATTATACCTTGCCTTTTTTTCATTCCTTTGCCCCATTACCAATATAGAGAAGATATTTATGCACATCCTTGTTTTCATGCCTTTCCAAAGCAGTTCACTGATGACTACCTCTCAAACCACCTCTATCGTCAGGAGGCGAGGAAGGTTTTCATACAACACCCACGTTTCAATATTGAAGTGCTCCTAAAGAGGAGGAAGGAAGGCCGGCCAATCATCCACAGGCACTAGCCTAAAGTTGTAAAGACCTTCAACATCAATGAAGGCTCAATATTCGCCTTCCGCTTCAGCAGTTTTCCTGATGAGATGCATATGTCTATGTACTGTCTATGATGCTAATTTCAAAAGGTCATGTGAAACTTGGTGCTGGTGCAGTTGTGTAATGGGGTAGCTGAGTGCTGAAGCTATCATGTTGTACTCTGATGTATTTCAATTATGAAATCCTGCTTCCTTAATATGGGAATATAATATATTATGTGTTTAATATGAGTGTCAATTAGATTAATAAATGGATTATTAATAATAGGGCAATTAGCCTGCTAATGGTGAATTAGCCTGCTAATTGGTTTTTGCTATTGCAAACAGTTATTAAGAAAATACCATGGGCGGTGACCTAAGGCAATGCACACAGAGTCTAGGAATAAACCATGTTGGATCAATGAACAATCACACACGACATTCTCTTCAAAACTGTTTGCATTAGGCCACCTTGCGCAAACGTTTACCGCATAAAAACTATGTGTGATGGATAGCCTTTGCCACACAGTTTCTTCTACACACCATGTGTGATGCATTCAATAACGCAAACGATAAATTCTTTAATATTGTATGCGATGGGAACGCCATCACAAACGTTTTAACGGGGAAAATTGTGTGTGATGTACCTATGAACGGAAACATTTTCCTTGCAGCGACTGTGTGGGATGTATATATGAATGGAAACGTTTCGCGGGGACTGACTGTGTGGGATGTACTTACGACCGGAAATGATTTCTCCTGTATAATTGTATTTTTAGCACTACTGTACATATAACCATATTTGGTCGCTCGCAGGTCGCACACGACCACATTTTGCCGAGCGTGTGTGCCAGGAGGGCATATCCCCGACGGTTTCTGGGTCATGTGGGAAGGACCCCCTAATCGCCCACACTCACTAGGCGAGGCTTCCAAATGCCGTCGTGGGAAGGGGTTTTAAACCATTTGTATAGCACTGATGCGTACCAGTGTTAGGACACGACATCTTTTTAATAGCATCAACTTTAGCTTTATCAACTTGAATACCTCTTTCAGAAATCTTATGCCCCAAGAAAATACCTTCATTAACCATAAAGTGGTAGTCCTCCCAATTCAAGACAAGATTAGTTTCTTCACATCTCTGCAAAACTCGATCAAGGTTGCCTAAGCAACCATCAAAAGAAGTTCCATACACGGCGAAATCATCCATGAAAACCTCAACAATCTTTTCACAAAAGTCGGAGAATATAGCAGTCATAAATCTTTGAAATGTAGCAGGTGCATTGCATAAACCATAAGGCATACGTCTATAAGCAAAGGTACCGAAAGGGCAAGTAAAAGTGGTCTTATCCTAATCCTCTTTTGACACAAGTATTTGAGAGAAACCAGAATAACTGTCTAGAAAGCAAAAATGTGTATGTTTGGATAATCTTTCTAGCATTTGATCAATAAAAGGTAAATGATAGTGATCTTTTCTAGTAGCTTTATTTAATTTGCGGAAATCAATCACCATTCTATAACCTGTAACAATTCTTTGTGGGATCAATTCATCTTTATCATTAGGAACAACAATAATACCTCCCTTCTTAGGGACACAATGGACATGACTTACCCACTGACTATCAGCAGCATGATAAATTATACCTGCCTCCAGAAGCTTTAGTATTTCATTTCTCACCACTTCTTTCATCTTAGGATTTATCTGTCGTTGGTGATCAACAACTGGTTTAGCGTCTTTCCCCAATTTTATTTTCTGCTGGCATAGAGTGGGACTAATGCCCTTAAGATCATCAAGAGTATATCCAATAGCAGCACGGTGCTTCTTTAGAGTTTGCAATAATTTCTCTTCTTCCTGCTCTGAAAGGTTAGCACTAATAATAACATGATATATCTTCTTTTCATCAAGATAAGCATATTTAAGAGTATCAGGTAATGGTTTAAGCTCAAACACGGGATCACCCTTGGGTGGGGGAGGATCCCCTAGGATTCCAACAGGCAAGTTGTGTTTAAAAATAGGTCGATGTTTAAAGAATACTTCATCTATATCCCTTCTTTCATTCATAAACATATCATTTTCATGGTCTAGCAAATATTGTTCTAAAGGATCATTAGGAGGCACTGCAATCGAAGCAAGACCAATAATTTCATCTTTACTAGGCAATTCTTTATCATGGGGTTGTCTAAGGAATTTAGCAAAATTAAAATCATGAGATATGTCTCCTAAACCAAGAGTAACAATATCATTTTTGCAATCTATCTTACCATTAACAGTATTCAAGAAGGGTCTACCAAATATAATGGGACAAAAGTCATCTTGTGGGGAACCAAGAACAAGAAAATCAGTAGGATATTTAATTTTCCCACACAAGACTTCAACATCTCTAACAATCCCAATTAGTGAAATAGTATCTCTATTGGCAAGCTTAATAGTAACATCAATATCTTCTATCTCAGCAGGTGCAATATCATCCATAATTTCCTTGCATAAGGAATGAGGTATTGCACTCGCACTAGCACCCATATCACATAATCCATGATAACAATGATCTCCTATTTTAACAGAAACAACAGGCATGCCATAAAAAGGTCTATGTTTATTTTTAGTATCGGGTCTAGCAATTCTAGCAGCTTCATCACAGAAGTAAATAACATGCCCATCAATATTATCGACCAAGAGATCCTTAACCATAGCAATACTAGGTTCAACTTTAATTTGCTCAGGGGTGTAGGTGTTCTAGCATTACTCTTACGAACCACAGTTGAAGATTTAGCATGATCCTTTATTCTAACAGGGAAAGGTGGTTTCTCAATATAAGCGGTCGGAAGAATAGGATCAACATTATAAGTGATAGTCTTTTCCTCAACTTTAATAGGTTCTACTACTTTTACTTCAATGGGAGGATGATATTTAAACCACTTCTCCTTAGGAAGATCAACATGAGTAGCAAATGATTCATAGAAAGAAGCTACTATCTCAGAGCCAAGTCCATACTTAGTGCTAAATTCGCGAAAAGCATCGGTATCCATGAAAGATTTAACACAATCAAACTTAGGTGTTATAACTGACTCCTTACCTTCGTCGAGCTCCCAATCTTCAGAGTTGCATTTAATTCTTTCCAATAAATCCCATCTAAATTCAATAGTCTTCATCATAAAAGCACCAGTACAAGAAGTATTGATTATGGAGCGATTATTGAGAGAAAGCCGAGCATAAATTTTTTGAATAATAATTTCTCTTAAGAGCTCATGATTGGGGCATGAATATAACATTGACTTGAGCCTCCCCCAAGCTTGAGCAATACTTTCTCCTTTGCGAGGCCAAAAATTATATATATAATTACGATCACGATGAACTAGATGCGTAGGATAAAACTTCTGATGAAATTCCAATTTCAATCTGTTGTAGTTCCATGATCCAATATAATCACATAGCCTAAACCATGTCAATGCCTTTCCCTTCAAATATAAAGGGAAAACCTTCTTCTTGATAACAACCTTGGGCATACATGCAAGCTTAAGTAATCCACAAACTTCATCCACATAGATTAGGTGCATATCGGGATGTAATGTTCCATCTCCTGTAAAAGGATTAGCTACCAGTTTCTCGATCATACCCGAAGGAATTTCAAAGTAAACATTTTCAGTAGGTTCAGTAGGTTGAGGAGCAACTCTTTGCTCTACTGCTCGGGGTGAAGATACCCAGAACAAGCCCCTCAAAGGATTATTTTCCATAGTAACAAGTGACAGTAAATTTCAGCACAATATATAAAATTTTCCATACCAAATTCCACCTACCAAAGGCGCTTCACTCCCTGGCAACAGCGCCAGAAAAGAGTCTTAATGACCCACAAGTATAGGGGATCTATCATAGTCCTTTCGATAAGTAAGAGTGTCGAACCCAACGAGGAGCAGAAAGAAATGACAAGCGGTTTAGAGTAAGGTATTCTCTGCAGGCACTGAAATTATTGGTAACAGATAGTTTTGTGATAAGGTAATTTGTAACGGGTAACAAGTAACAAAAGTAAACAAGGTGCAACAAGGTGGACCAATCCTTTTTTTAGAAAAGTACAAGCCTAGACAAACTCTTATATAAAGCAAAGCGTTCCCGAGGACACATGGGAATTATCGTCAACCTAGTTTTCATCATGCTCATATGATTCACGTTCGTTACTTTGATAATTTGATATGTGGGTGGACCGGTGCTTGGGTACTTCCCTTCCTTGGACAAGCATCCCACTTATGATTAACCCCTCTTGCAAGCATCCACAACTATGAAAGAAGAATTAAGGTAAACCGAACCATAGCATGAAACATATGGATCCAAATTAGCCCCTTACGAAGCAACGCATAAACTAGGGTTTAAGCTTCTGTCACTCTAGCAACCCATCATCTACTTATTACTTCCCAATGCCTTCCCCTAGGTCCAAACAATGGTGAAGTGTCATGTATTCGACGTTCACATAATACCACTAGAGGAAAGACAACATACATCTCATCAAAATATCGAACGAATACCAAATTCACATGACTACTTATAACAAGACTTCTCCCATGTCCTCAGGAACAAATGTAACTACTCACAAATCATATTCATGTTCATAATCATAGGCGTATTAATATGCATAAAGGATCTGAACATATGGTATTCCACCGAATAAACCAACTAGCATCAACTACAAGGAGTAATCAACACTACTAACAACCCACAGGTACCAATCTGAGGTTTTGAGACAAAGATCGGATACAAGAGATGAACTAGGGTTTGAGAGGAGATGGTGCTGGTGAAGATGTTGATGTATATTGACCCCCTCTCAATGAGAGGATCGATGGTGATGACGATGGCGATGATTTCCCCCTCCTAGAGGGATGTTTCCCTGGCAGAACAGCCCCGCCGGAGCCCTAGATTGGTTCCGCCAAGGTTCCACCTCAAGAGGCGGCGCTTCATCCCGAAAGCTTCCTTGTGATTTTTTCTGGGGCAAAATACACCATATACCAGAAGATGGCCATCGGGGGGCTGCCAGGTAGCCCACGAGGGTGGAGGGCGCGCCCAGGTGGGTAGGGCACGCCCTCCACCCTCATGGATAGTGGGTGGCCCCCCTTTGGTGCTTTGTTCGCCCAATATTTTTAATATATTCCAAAACTGACTTTTGTGGAGTTTTAGGACTTTTGGAGTTGTGCAGCATAGGTCTCTAATATTTTGACCTTTTCCACCCCAGAATCCCAGCTGCCGGCATTCTCCCTCTTCATGTAAACCTTGTAAAATAAGAGAGAAAAGGCATAAGTATTGTGACATAATGTGTGGTAACAACCCATAATGCAATAAATATTGATATAAAAGCATGATGCAAAAGGACATATCAGCCTCCTACATCGGACCAAGACGTTGGATTAAGTGTTGTCACGCGTTCCCGAACACACCTGTAGTATTTACATGGGGGCTGAAGCCGACAACTGGTTAACTTTCAGACATATAAACGACCAAATAGGAGGATAAACTAATTATAAAAAGCATAACCATTTTTACATCATGAGTTCATTACATGACTCCTACAAACCAGACACAGCTACTCAAATATGATGTCCTTGGAGCACTGGCCCTCTACAATACGAGCTCCCTCGAGGACCTCTTCAAAGTACTTCTCTGGCCGATAGTGCTCCTTGCCTTTAGGTGGCCTTCATCTTCGCCCAGTGCACCTTGACACAGGCGAAGGCCATCTGAGCACCTTCTATTGAGGACGACCGCCTAAGGGCATCGATCCGAGGAAGCGCCTCCACCAGCCTCTTCAAGAGTCTGAAGTGACTGCTAGTAATGGCTTCGGCCGGACACAAACGGACTATAACATCCTTCATGGCCAATCCGGCCACCCTGTGCAGCTCGGACAGCTGCTGCAACTTGTCACTCAGGGGCATTGAAAGCTCTGGCGCAAGGTACTTCAACCAGAACAACTTCTCTGTGGAGCTCCCCTCTTCGGCTCGGAAGAATATGGTGGCATCCTCAATACTCCTCGGCAGATCGTTAAAGGCGCCTGGAGAACTCCAAACTCGGGTCAGCAACATATATCTACTAGTATATCTACTCTCACTACAAAAAAAGACACATCCGTGACATTGACGATAATTGTGACAAAACCCAGTATCATCATAGATGTGGTGGGCTCCTACTTCTATGACAAAAAATCATGACAGAAAATGGGCTTTTCATCCTGGGCGGGCCGGAGACGCAGCTCCATGACATTCTTTGGGCCGTCCATGACAGAAAAACCGTGGTAGTAGCGAGGGCGAGGAAAATTTCAGGGAGTTCCCGGTTACGGTGGGTGGTCGGCGGCCGAGCGATGCGCGTTTCTCTCGTACACGTACGCATGTGTTTGCGAGGCGTTGGGCTCTAACTGAACCCAAGCGAGGCGTCTCCTAACTGAACCCGAGCGATTGCACTGCACGCTACGCATTACTGAACCCAAGCGATCGAGTGATTCCTTCGCTATTGCTGCTAACTGAAGCTGGTCGATGCTGCCTCTGGATGAACACTGAGTGTTGTAGGGGGGTTTGGATGAACAGTTAGCGT
>NC_041385.1:593555219-593568312 GCF_002162155.2 Triticum dicoccoides | reverse complement strand
GGTGGGGTTGGATGAACAGGACCCTGTGGCATTGCCTCTGGATGAACAGGACCCCAATCAATCGAGTCGGTTGGGGCTCGATGAACAGGACCCCGTGGAGGGCTGGATGAATAGGACGACCCCGTGGAGGGCTGGATGAACAGTCGATGGTGGAGGGGTGGATGGACAATAGCCCATGGAGGGGTGGTTGAACAGTAGCCGGTGGAGTAGCACGCGGTGGAGGCTGGATGAACAGGAGCCCGTGGAGGCTGGAGGAGGTCGACGGTGGTTGAACAGTAGCCCGTGGAGGCTAGAGGAGATCGACGGTGGAGATGAACAGTATCCCGTGGTGTCCCATTTTGCGGTACACCACGCCCTTCCCGATGAACAGGACCCTCGTTTCGACCGTAGCGCTCCAACACAAGTCTGTTTTGTCCGTTTTGCGGTATGCCACACCCCTCTCGATCAACAGGACCCCCGTTAGGACCGTAGGAGGTCTGTTTCCTTCGTTTTGCGATACGCCACACCCCTCCCGATCAACAGGACCCCCGTTTCGACCGTAGGAGGTCCGTTTCCTCCGTTTTGCGGTACGCCAGACCCCTCCCGATGAACAGGATCCCGTTTCGAATGTGGCCGGTTGAACACAAGGCCGTTTCCTCTGTTCTGCGGTACGCCAGGCCTCGTTTCCATCGCCTGTTCCGTCCAAGCCCTCCCGATGAACACGATGACACATTCTGTTCCGACCCAGCTGGTTGGCTCCCCATGAACACGACGACGACGTTGTTTCTCCGTTCCGACCCAGCCATGTACACGAGCCCTGGCCGTACGTATGCGCGAGTAGGCGTTCGAGACCCCGCCCGTATGTACACATACGTGGCCTTATTTTCTTTCTTGCACACTGGCTACTGTACGTACGTGTACATGCTACGTGCGCGCCTCTACTATGACACGTGCGCGCCTCTACATCCACCAGTATGTACGTACACGTTCGCGACCAGAATGACAATGCTACGTACGCTTCGACCAGGTGGGTCTCGACTGTCAGGCACTTCCTTGCGTGCGAAGATGTAGCTGGTGGGTCCCAGCAGTCAGGGGGCGAATCGTTTTTTTCGGACGCACTTCGTTGCATGCGAATATGTAGCTGGTGTGTCCCAGCAGTCAGGGGGAAATGTTTTTTTCGCGAAATACAGTGGACCATGCAGTGGGTCCCAGCTGTCGGGTGGAGGAATCATTATTTTCCGTGTTATAAGGAGGCACTTCCTTGCTGCGGCCGTGGACCCAGCTGTCAACCTCTCCACATACAATCCACGTCCGGTGGAAGTCGTTCCTTGACCACATTAACCATGCCGCGCTGAGAGCACCACGGCGGTGGACGACGGTGAGGCCTAGGAAGGAGACGACGCAGATCCGGGGAAGACGCGGACGTGGATGCCCACGCGGAGAGGAGTACGAGGGTTCATTGGTTCGGCTGGGGTGTGAGGCTGCCGTCACTGCAGAATAACAGAGGTGTGGGTGAGTGGAGGGGTGGCCTGGCCAGCAGTGGGAGTAGTAGGGGGCGGTGAGGCCTCCACGGTAGCACAGCCGGCCACAAGAGGCAGGAGCAGGCGGCACGACCGGCACTGCTCTGGGCGGCTGGAGCAATAAGACCAGATGTTGAAGAAGCATGACGCCCGTTGGATGGACATCGTACGGTCACTGCAGCTAGAATCGTTTATATTGACTAAGTTGACAAATACCTTGGTACGTCAACTTAGTAGGCCCACATGTCAGCTTCCGAAATGGTGCACCCCAGATGTCAGGGGGAGGAATCATTTTTTGGGCAGGTGAAGCTAGAATATCCTAGATTGAAGAAGAAGCACGGCATCCGTTGGATGGACATCCAACGGCCACTTCTGCTAGAACCGTGTGTTGACTATAAATTGACAAAGCCTTGCATACGCGTCAACTCTCTTTTTTAGGGGACCCATAAACTTAGTAAGGCCACAAGTGTGTGGCAGAGAACTTATAGCCCATTTGAGATTTGTAAGAATGTGCAACCCATTTTTGAATTCTAATGGAATTTACTACATCCCATTTACAGTATGTTAAAAGTACAACCAATTTCAACCAGCCGTTCAAAACAGAATTCAATAAAATTTCCCACATTTTGATGGGATCCGAAATATTTTTATCCCGAAATTTCTAGTCAGATTAAATACAATTTCACTATAAATTTATATTACGTAAAAATCCAACGAAACATTGCGCTCGCAAGAATTAATGAAATTAAAATTTTCAATATCCAAAAATAATATTTTATAAAGTATTATGTGTTTGGTGCATTTTTTATAGTTACTGCCAAGTTTTTATAATTACATCCCATTTATTATTTCTTAAAGCTCATTTTCTTGTTAATCCTAATGCATCCCTCCTAGGAAAGATTTGTAGCCCAACGGGGCGGAGAATAACAACTTGACCTTGCCTGGGTATTCCTAAAAAAATATAGCTGGGCTAGCCATTTTCAGGTTGAAAAAAATTAATATCTGGGCTGGATATCTAGCCTGGGCTAGATGGGCCACAGCCCGCCCAGTTAATACCTGCACCGATGTTTTCGTTGTTGTCCATAGGAGAAAAATTAATATCTGGGCTAAACATCAAAAAACTCTGCAGTGCTCACACCTCAAAAACACAAATACTGCTCGAGTTGCTTAGTCCCAGCTGTCAGCCGCTTCTTGTGCAATTCTCTCGTTTATTAACTACATAGGTTGACAATGGTGTGGGACCGTGATGTCAGGAAACCAGGAGGAAGCAAAAAAAATATAGTTATATATATATATATATATATAATAAGGAGGCACTTGCTTACGTGAGGCTATGGCCCTGGTTGGTCCCCATTGTCATCCTCTCCAAGTAAAGTCATCTCCTCGCCCGCGCGCGCTTTCCGCGTGAAACAGGCAGCGCCGCCCGCCCCGCTTCCTGGTGCAGGCGATCGCTCCGCCTTCAAACAACACAAGTGCCGTCCGTCCGTCCATATGCCACCCGCATTAATGATACGCGGTTGCAAAGGCGGCTGCTCCAACACCACACGTCCGTCCCTCCGCCGCCCACCATTGCTATATAAACTGCTGCGCCGGCCATAGCCGCAGTCATCCGCATATGTTCCCTTTCTCCTGTCCACACCACTACTGCCCACCATGGCTTCCTCGCTTCAGCGCTCTTCGGGACGGGCGGACGATGAACCACAAGGAGATGGCAGCCATTGCTGCCAAGCGGCTGGCCGGTAGGCAGCCGGAGGACGACGACGTCTCAATTGAGAACATGGTAGTCGATGATCCGGCGCCAACCCCCTCCTCCACGCCATCCTCACCGGTGCATTGCACCATGACCATCAGCGAGGCCCGTGCCCAATATATGGACACGGTGAGGCAGATGCGTGAGGAGCAGTTCCGGGAGGCGTAGGCTGACGCCGCCTACAACCACCATCTCCTCCAGGAGCACCTACAAGCGGAGGAGAAAATCGCGGCGGAGCGGGCAGAGCAGGAGGCGCTGCTCGACTCGTACCGCTCCGCCCGTGAGGGCCGCCTCAAGCGCTGGCGGTACAGCTTGCAGGTGGCGGAGGCTGCGGCCGCCTACAAAGAGGGCGATGAAGCGGGCGAGGCGCTGTTTGGCGAGACCGAGGACGAGGCAGAGGACAATACCTGCTCTGACGAGTGCCCGCTCCGCTGGTGTCGACGAGACCCTGCTCCGTCGAGGCCCCGCGGCGCCAACTACGAGGCAGAGGACACCGCCGGCTCCGCTGAGGCCCCGCCCCACCAACAACGAGGCAGAGGACATCGCCGGCTCAGCCAAGGCCGCACCCTGCCGGCAATGAGGGGGAGAATTTCCACTGCTCCGCCGAGGCGCCGCCCGCCGGCAAGGAGACAGAGGACATCACCGGCTCTGCTGAGGCCCCGCCCCGCTGCCAACGAGGCCGCGCCACACAGAAAATGAGGAAGAGTAGAACACGGTAGTTCGCCGCCGCTCGGGTCCAAGTAAGGCCACCGCTGCTACCCTACGGTTGAAGCCAAGCTAGGCGGGTTGACCATTGACGGCCGGTTAGCTTCTTGGCGGTGACATGGAGTCGGAGAGCTGTGTTGGAGAAGAACGCTACTTCTACTTAACTGCTGGTGCAGTTGGCTGACTGACACGTGGGCCCAATAGGCCACATGTAAGTTACGCAACTGCACCTGCAGTTAAGTCACTGAAGCTTCTGTTCGGCTCAGCGGGACACAGATGGGTAGCTCCAGCGCACCCCTTTTTAGTTGAAGAATGTATGAAATGTAATAAAATCCGACATGTTTATATGAAATCTGACCGTGTATGAATGAAGTTTCGATTAGTTCGAATTCCTGTATCACTGGCATTGGATGAACATGCCAAACAATACATACAAGCATTATTCCCAGGGTGATCACCTCGTTTGCAGCAGTTTCACATGTACTCCCTCCGGTCCTTTCTAGTTTGCATACAAGTTTTGTCTGCAGTCAAAGTATCTCTACTTTGACCAATCTTATAGAAAAAAGTATGCACTTTCACAATGTGCAAAGTAAAAAGGAACAGAAGGACTACAGAGAGTTTGACCAGCTTTTTAGCGTTTCTGTACATTGCAATCAAACACACAGGGCTGGCAATTCATAGAGAACATTCAAAACAATCAATGATTGTGCATCTCAGTGACTCACATGTCAGAGGCAATATTTACTTCACAACTAAAGAATAAAGAAAAAAATGATCGACGCTGCTGACAACAAAGGGAGTCCCATTCAAAAATATCAAACGCATGTCTTGCTAAAATCAATGAGCAAAATTTGACAAGGTTGTCCCATTCCAAAATATCAAATGCCTACGATTATGGAATGGGCAGGGTTTGCCATCAGTTCGGACATTTACATGGCACCTCATGCTAAACAAACCAGCTGTTCTTTTTGTGCAGTTCCACCAAAATCAACCAAATTCGCGCGTAGCTTGTATGATTTCGCCCTTATATGTTGCAACGCCTTGAACTTATCAGCACCTCCTTTCTTGTGGTGGAAATGAATGATTCGATGTATTCATGAACATTTTGTGCAGTTACCATTCAAATCAAGCTGAGCACCCCTGTTTGTACAAATAAAAAAAGGGTGATTAGTATAAAGCAAAATTGTACTATGAATTGACAGTTTAAACAGGCACCTACATGGTCCATGTAGAGCACACTTTTAGAAAAATGGAACTCGCCAGAAAGAATCCTAGAACAACATTGTACTCGCGCATCACAGCAAAAAAATGGAGATTTGTCAGTCCTTCTGAGCTGAAGTTAGTTTGGTCTTGTGGGGAGTAATGTAACCATCCTTCAACTGCTCCTTCTGACGAGAAGATAGACAGGGCTTCTTCATACTGGCATAATCGGAACTAGTCACTTCACGTAGTCCATATTCTTCTTCAGAGGAAGATGATCCTGTTGTGCAAAGACAAGAGGACAACTAAATGCTAGCATCCCTGTTTGCTCAAAAAAAGGAAACGAAATATTTAATACAGCACAGATGAAGCACTTCTCAAGGACAATACCACTTTTTCATGACAGTATCTAAACAGTAGCACAACAACAATAGAGATGACAAAGCTCAATCATATGGATGAAATCAGTGGGCGAGTACCAACCTTTGTCAGGAGGCTTATTGTGTAGAGCATACAGATCAAGCACTTCTCTGGAACCATCTATTTCTATCTACTGTGGTGGCCATGCTTACCATATACTCCTCGATTAGTTTAATGTTTCCAACATCTTCTTGTGCAGTTCCACTAAAATATATGGTATCTTCAAAGAAGATCCCTGTTTTCACAAGTAAAGATAATTACGTATTACATTAAGTGTCATCAAATCAGTGACAAAACAATTGCTCGTTCCAGCCATAGCAATAAATTAAGATGCAAAACTATATCATTACTTGTGTCATCACAGTTCCAGTGCTTCATTACAGCACCGGGAGTTGATTTTTGTTTTTCTTCCGCTTGTTCTTCCCCTTCATCACTTGGTTCAGTAACAGACAAGTTTCGCCTTCAATGTAAGATTTGGCATGTCAATTAGGGAGCACAAGTATAGCACTAAACAATGACATTAATTTTCTGATGAAAGTGGCAAAATACAGGCCAACAGTTGTGAAATATCCTTATCTTACCTCAATGGGATATTACGTGCACATACAGATTGGAAGTCTTGTCTCCATTTGTGCACTTCACTAAAATCAAGCAACATTACCGTGCAAGTAGCACAACATATGAAAGCACACTACAGAATCATGTGAAAGAATGCTATAGTACTGACCTCTCATGATGCGGAATTCAAACAACTCACAAGAAGAAGATCTGAACCAAATTTGCCAACACGGATAGGAAGTAAGATCTCCTCTTGTGAAGTTCAACTAAGATCAAGCAATCAAGCAACATTTTAGGTGTGCCATTTTGGTTGAACTGCACAAAACACTCTTAAAACAAAAGTGTTTTGTGCAGTGCAACAAAAGGTCACAATGGCAACGCGGTGAAGTAGATAACCCTGTTTACACAGAGGTGCAAAGGAAACAACTAGTGGTCAATAAGGGTGCATGACACAGAAGCCAATAAAAAGAAGCATCTACCTTATCTAAATGGGAAAGCAAGCAAGACAGTAGCATTTCTCAAACAGTGGCATTGGTTAATATTAACATAGAGATTATATTAACAATAAAATTCGTTAAACATGTAATTTGCTTTTAACTGTGGCATTGCATCAATTTTCCAGTGGCATTATTAGCGGGTGTTTGTTTACAAGGACATTTTGGTGTAGGGACTAAAAAAACTCCATGTCAATCCCATCTAAACCAAACAGGAGGGACTGTTAGGGACTAAAAGTGGGCATTTTTGGGACTAAAGAAAGAAGACCCTGAGGGAGTCTTTTTAGGACTTTTTCCAACAGTTTCCCCAGCCATGCATTGCACCTTGTCTCTATTAGTTCATTACTAGAGGTAACATGGTCTTTTAGCATGTCATTTAATAACCTCTAGTCCATGTTTAGTCCCTGGAACCAAGCAGGTAGGGACTAGGGAGTTTTTAACCAAATAGGGCCTTACATTAACAACAGCTAAAGAGTTGTACGGCATAGTGGACGCACCAGCACCACGTGCATCTACTGATGTACTCTGGTCATCCACAGTTTGTTGCAACAAAGAACAAACAACCAAGGAGCATATTTGTGTTGGTCCCAGTTTTGTTATCTTTAGACACCTTTCCCTATGTGAGCGCAGCAAATCTAGCCCTGCTCAAACTCTACAGCCTTGTCCCCCAAAACAAAAGATCGGTTCGTTACAGATGTGCGTACTGTGTCTGTCATTTTTTTCCCTTTTCGACCAACCTAGGTGCTGGATAGCCAGTCTGTACTAGTACTTTCGCCCCTTCCTTTCCTCTTTGAACCACGTCCTAGAATTTATGCGATACAACTTTCCACACTACGTTCCCCCATTCCTTTCCTCTTTGAACCACGTCCTAGATTCATGCAATACAACTTTCTCCCTTCCTTTCCTCTTTGAACCTCTTTTCCCACTACTTTCCCCCACTCCTTTCCTCTTTGAACCATGTCCTAGATTCATGGTATACATGCAGCTAGAGCAATGCATGTGGAATAAGTAAATTATACCTTAAGGTTCTTGGGGCGTGGTTCGGTAGGCGACGGGACGACGACGAAGAAGAAGGGGCCGGAGGCCCTCCTGCGCCGCCGCTGGGTGAAAGTGAACAGCTACACCGGTAGTGGATTCCCTCCCTCGCCGACGGCGACAATGTTAAGCCTCCTTCCCTTCCCGGTGGACGGATCCTGCCGGCTCTTTGAGCAGCAGTGAGGGGAGAGAGAGGCCAACGAAGTCTTGTTTAGATCTGGAGAGGGTGAGAGAGTGTGAAGATAGCAACTACAAGTGCTGAGGCTCCAGTGTGTATATATATACTGGAGAGAGAGTGTGAAGCGTGCAAACCCTAGAAAACAAGCGCCGAGGCTACAGCTTATACGTGATGAGGTGATTACACGGTCACTACGAGATCGTATAGCTCCGTATCCATCCATTTTGACCAGTCAAAGAATCCTCCTGGCACAAATTATGCTCAAGTGTAGTTATCGAACCCGAGATCTCAAGTTTTTTTGTTTTGAGTGGAACCCGAGACCTCAAGTTTGATGAGCGAATAGGCTAACCAGCTACACAACCCTCCTGTTATGTTCAACGAGAGAAAAATAACCTTTTATACATTCCTGCATTCGTGTGACAAGCATGCCGTGTTTTTTGTGTGTGTGTGGGAGTCATTGGGATTTAAATCATAATCGTGTCATATGGCTTTGGTGGTAGGACTATCCACAGTGGTGCATAAATAATGCAGCCTTAGTCACCTTACCTCTCTCCACGTAGTACGTTGGGTCCCACCAGTCAGAGAGTGAAACAAACAAATTAATAAGAAAAATTAAAAGCGCCCGCGGTGTATCTTACCTCACACATCTCGCTACTGCTCGGGAATACTGTCCAATTGATCCCTCTGTTCTCTCACGTACTATTTTAAGTGAATCCTTATTATAACATGCACACAATTTTGGGCACTTGTATTCGACCTAAGTTAGTGTGCCACCGTATCTCGTACTTACTACTCCCTCAGTCTAGGTGTAATAAGTCACGTTAGAAGGTGCAGCGGGACCAAGGTGCGTGTGAGTGTGTGTGTGTGTGTGTGTGTGTGTGTGTGTTTAACAGCATGTATGTGTTAGAGAGAGCGATAGATCGACCTACTCCTATAGAGATGGTGTGTAGTGTACGATTTTAGCCGCGAGAGTCGGTGCATCCTCTCGTTTCCGGGCGTGTCCGGTAGGGACAGGCGGACAGCTGCCATGCCCACTCCTGACCAGCCTGGCCCACCCAAAGCCCCTCCATCGCCCGCGCGCGCTTCCCGCCCGAAACGGTCAGCGCCGCTCCAAAGAATTGGTGCCGGATTCATGCCCGAGCAGAGCGGACGCGACCTCTCACTGGCGCAAGAGTGATGGTTGCTTCGTCCGTCCAACTTACTGTTGGGTCTATGTGATTTAACGGCTCATTGGTCTTTATTACTAAGGTGGCAGGACTACTGGATGTCCCACGCTTTTGGCGAAAGGAGGTACCACTAGATTACAATTTTCTCCATTCTTATAGCGGAGGAGTGCAAGAGCAGTTAAAACACGCAGGCTCAGTGATTACATGGCCCACCTCACACTATCACCATATTTTCTGGACACCGTGCGACACCTAACTCTTTACATAGTACTCCTCCGTTCCTAAATCCTAGATGAGTCCCCGCGCGTTGCCGCGGAACAGCCATATATCTCTCTACGTAAAATTATCGATTTCATAGAACCGAAAAAACTATATAACCGCATGACAAATGTGGTAGCCAAACTAAAAAAACTCCCATCATCATTTAGATCATCCCACGTAAGGGAAAAAGATCAGCCAACTCCTACTGCATAATGGGATTATATTTTTCTTTTTAACATGTTAATGGGGGACTTAAAAGCTCACTTACATGCATGCGACCGGTGCATGCTTGTGTGCAGACATGTTGATGTGATTTAAAACCCACTCACATGCATGCCACGGTATTTCTGCATGCTTGCATGTGGCTTAGTGCGGAGCCTCTCAACATCTAGATCAGTCGACTATTATGGACTGATTTAGTTCATCTAACGGCTACATTAATTTTGATGATGTGGCCCAAGGAGAGGATAGATAATTCCTATTAGTGGGGGCTAGCTATTACTAGTAGATAAGTCTTTGTAGAGATTCCACTAGGTGGACTACATACGGAACAAAATGAACGAATCTACACTTAAAATGCATCTATATGCATTCGCATGTGGTTCATGGTGAAATCTCTACAAAGACATATATTTAGGAACGGAGGAAGTACTAGTATAGTACGTACTGTAATTTATCAGCGAGATAAATTTGTACAATGCTATGAAGCTTCCAGCTTCTGTTACATGTATCTTGCGTCGAAGGTTGCCCGTTGCAACATTTCATCAAATACAAAGGAGACTAACATGCATGCTATTGCATCTCAATGATTGAAAGATCATAGCAAATATGTACTCCCTCCGTTCCAAAATAAGTGTCTCAACTTTATGCAAACTTTAGTACAAAGCTGTACTACTACTAAAGTTCACACTTATTTTGGAACAGAGGCAGCTAAAGAAAAAACGGTCCATGCAGTCCCTAGCCCTTGAACCGTGAACCCTAACCAGGCTTCAATTTGCTGGCAACGTTCGAGCTTCCTAAGAAATGAAGTTTGCAACCTTTTGACCATCGGATTATTTTGTGCAGTTTCACCAAAATTGAGATGAGCATCCCTGTGGCAAAGAAATTGAAGAAGCATGATTATAATAAGATTATTGGGACTAGTTGATGAGACATAAACTCATCACAAATACAGAACGTAGAAGCCATTAGAGGTATGTGCGGGGCAAAGAAGTCGAGAAATGACCACATGGAGTGATGTGGGCAGCTGGAGCAGTGGTGCAAGCTGGCTATAAAGGGAGTTGTACCTAAGGGACGTACCTCAAGCTTAAGGAGGACGGTGGGAGGCGGCAACTGCCCACGTCTTGGCAGTGAGCAAGGGACGAAGGCAACCTCACCGGCTTTGTGAGAGAGAACGGCGGAGACCCCTGATCGGGATGTGCCGACAGTGGGTTTTCACCGTCGGTGACGGCAACCACATCTACACTAAGCATCCACCCCTTCCCCCGGCGGACGTGATCCGCCAGGATGTTAGAGATGTGGTCACAGTCATTTTTTGCAAGAGAGTGTGAAGAGAGCAACCCCAACAAGCAACCATGTAGGTTCACCCATCCTGACTATATATATAGTGGAGCGGTTTCCTTTTCTCTCCATATGAACCTATCATATTGCGTGTGTGCTACATGAAGAAAAAAAAATTATTTATAAATGACGTGGCACCTACTAGTCGTTCTCCTATAACCTTGCGCTTGGAATCTCCAAAATATTAACCTTGTGATTGGCTCTTCGCCTCTTCGGGAAGTCGAGCAATAATGGTAGTGCAGTGTATATCGTTCTGGCTACATGAGATCGAATGAATTGCTGCACGTCCACCATGTGGGCGAGGGTCGAGGGGCGAGGGAGAGTGCTACATATGGAGCAAAATGAGTGAATCTACACTCTAAAATATGTCTGTATACATCAGTGTTTGGAGTATGTACTAGTAGTTCATACTGAACTCTACTAAAGGACATATATATTCCAAAAAATATGATATAATCTCTATAACGAAGGTAGTAGGGACGAGGAGTAAACGGAGGGAGTAGTAATTTTTTCTCCTCGTCCTGTGAGCCACCACGCGCATGGGCGAGGGAGCGGGCGTAAGGCAGACAATACTAAGCAAGCTTCACCTCATCCTGCGAGCCACCGCGCACGTGGGCGGGGGAGACGGCATACTAAGCAAGCTTCTCCTCATTCTGCGAGTTGACGGGACACATCAAAAGTACTCTAGTGCATAGAGCCTTGCCTCTAAGGTAGGCCCCACATGGTTTGCCTCTTTTTTAACATAACGCGTCAAGTCGCAATTTGTTTGTTCACCCGTGGTAGATGATCCTCCCTCCACCAAGTGGACAACAAGTACACGTGCCCAATTACCACGTGGGATCCCTTTTTCATACGAAATGAGCTCCACCGTGTACCCGCGCGGGTGTGGTTGGGAAAGAGACGGGAGTACGTGCGCCGTGCATGCACCTCTTCTCTTCGTGCACATCCCCAACCTACGTGGGTGTGTGGGAGAGATACAAAACACGTTCGTGAGTGTTTTTTGGGTGGGGGTGGGGTGGGGGTTGATTTCGTGAATGTATTTGTGGGAATATGTGTCGATGACATCTCAAACAAAATTTTGCATGCAATGTGTGTGAAATGGAGGCCTATCCATATCATATATAGAGGGTCGGGCAATCCACGAGAAGAGAGGGAGGGGACATAGATATCGATAGATTCGAAGAGAGGATCAAGTGGGTGGGTGCGAGATTGATGAAGAGAGCCATCGAAATTGTGTGTGTGTGCAAGTCAAAGATATAGGGCGACTGACCTACCGGAACGTCAGAGGGCACATGTCAAGTTTGCGTGTGGCAGGGAGACAATGCGAAAACTCCCACCTCCTGTGAAATCCCGACACGTGAAACGCCCGTGGTAGCCCTAAACTAAAAGAACCGCCTCAAATCGGTGGGGGTACTTTCGTAACTTACCCCACATTTCGGACAAGCGCGTCCCTAAGCCATGGTTCCCCACTGCCATCCCATCTGCCCACCCATTCATACACCGAGGCCGCGAAAACCCGCGACGAAGCCCCACACCCTGCTCAGTCCGCCACCGAGCCGCCGCCTCTTCCCCGACAACTCATCCACAGCAACACCTCGACGTCCCTCATCCACCATAGCGGATGAGGATCAGTCGTCGATCTCGTCATCCCGCTAGTTCATCCACCCCGTCCTCCATCTCCAAGGAGCTTCCCCAATGTTCCCCTCGTCTTTCGTGCCACCTCCATTCCTACACCACCGTCTTCACCTGCACCACTGGAAGAGCATCATCATCACCGTTTCCTCGGATGAAGTTGCGACCTAATCGGCGCCACCAAAGAGGTTGTACACTAATCGCCGCATTTTCTTCTTGATTCGATCTCACGGTTCTACCAGCGCTCGGTCCCGAGCCGACACGGCGCGGCTACATCCACGGTGGCATCGCCGGCCACTTCCTCCACGGCGTCGCTCCCTCAGCGGCAACGTCCACATCAGTAGGAGATGCTGCTGCTTTAGCTCTCGCTCGCGCTGCTGCTCTGCTCTTGCTCTCGGTCCCCTTCCTGGTCTGCTCTTGCTATTGCTCTTGCTCGCGCTGCTGCTCTGCTCTTGCTCTCGGTCCCCTTCCTGGTCTGCTCTTGCTATTTCTCTTGCTCGCGCTGCTGCTCTCGCTCTTGCTCTTGCTTGCGATGCTGCTCTGATTTAGCTACACTTCAGTCGACTGAATCGACTTTTTGGTCAGTCGATTTTCAGGGGGTGGGGGGGCTTGCCGGGGTGAAGGAAGAACCAGCC
>NC_041385.1:593544578-593554712 GCF_002162155.2 Triticum dicoccoides | reverse complement strand
GCTAGAGGGATGGTTGGGGTGGCGGCAGACCGGTGGTGGGGAGTGTTTTCAGGGCGGGCGGGGCGGCGCACCGCCGGCCGCGGGGGGGCTGGTGTTTGGCCGGTGGTCGCTGGCGGCTTAGGGGGTGGAGGTTGAAGATGAATTGCAGGCCCTTGATTTTGTATCCATTGGCTGCAAAATCGACTGACCAGAGATGAAAAAGTCAGTCGACTGACGTGTAGCCTCACCTTGCTAGTGCATTCAGTTTCGACAGCAAAATTCAGTTTCGACAACAAAATTCAGTTTTGACAGTTAAGTTCAGTTTCGACAGTAAAATTCAGTTTCAACAGTTAAGTTCATAGATGAGCGGCTGATGTATATTACATCTAGCACTTTGTGGTTATGTATTTTACATCATGTATTGGATAGGCTATTAGAATTCCACTCGGGTTAACATTGTCTCTCTTGTCCTGCTTCAGCCTCGGCATTGTACAACTCACCGGAGCTGCTCCAATGACGAAACCCTCCATCACAGCGGAGCAGTACCTCAGGCTCCATCTCTAGACGCCTAAGATCTTCTTCCCCTCCTCCGACAGCCAAGTCAGCCGGAGCATCCTCACCGGCCAACCCAATCACGCTGAGACTGACATGGCTTCGCCAAAGAGGTTCTACACTTGTTGCATCTCTTTTTACTGTACATATTATATATATTGTCCACTGAGCACACGTAGTAACGGGAAATACGATTATTTTATCCTACTATATGACAAGCAGTGAGGTACCAGGCAACTTAGCTTGCCGTGATGGACTCTCTTGAACGCCATCATTATTTATCTCTGCGCGTTTGAGCTGTGCATTTCTCGATGGCCCTGGGAGTTGAGCTAGTAGGGCAATGGCGTGGGTCCAAAGTAATAGAAGTAACACAAAAACATTTTTTTAGTGTAGGCTTTTCCTTGCTCAAGCCTGCCTACTAGAATTGCCAGTGCTTGAAAGCAAAAGTGAATGAAAAACATAGGAATTGGGAAGTTTCCTATGGTACTACTATTCATGAATTTGGTTCAAAGGAATGGAGCAAAGGAAAACTGTAGGATTTGTTCCTTTAGTGTCTCCTTGAAAGAAAAAAACATAGGAATTTTAATTTTCACTTGTCCTCCTTTTCAAATTCCTATTCATGAAGCACAAGACTAAGAGATAGTAGCATAATAGCATTATAACCGTACATTTTCTTGTGGTTTGACATAATCTCACCATGCTTCTTTTCATCCTGTGATCTTCAAATTGTTGTGAATCAAACACCCAGATTGGCAGAAATCCTGTGTTTTTAAATTCTCTGTTTTGCACGTGCATTCCTATCCTATTCCTGTCTATTTCCTATCCCTGCATTGTTGGAATCCTCCAATTCAAATGAGCCCTTACAGAATTACTTCTCTTACATATAGTTGTCAAAGAAAACCTTGTGTGGTTTGTCCCGCTCCCGCTGCACCGTCGTCCACCCCAGCTCAGCTGCTCCAACAACAGAAGGGTCCAGCACAGCAGGGATCCGGCCTCCAGACTGTCTTTTGCAGCCTCAGATCTTCTTCCCCGCTGCCGGCAGCCATGAAAACTGCATTACCATCATCAACCGAGCAGATGACCTTGAGGACTACACGGGTCCGCAAGAGAGGTTGCACTCTTTCGTGTCTGCTTACGTTATGCATCACTTAATATTACATGCTACTTTATCGTCCTGTTCACCGATTAGACTCTGAGTCAGCTCCAAACTAATGGTCAAACTTGAGTTTTTAAATGGTTGTGGGGTACATATTGGGGCCGCAATCAATAGTATCTATCTACTATCTAGTTAATCTCCGGTATCTACTATGAGTTTCATGTTGGGTGGGAAACAAATAGTAAAGAAGCCATTATCTGTATTTTTTAACTGAAGCCATTATTTGCGTGCTATTATTGGTTTTGGGTCTATCCACAGGTTGCTACCATCACTCTGGATTTCTGCATGCACTCCTTACATAATCTCACTAAGTTTTATTCCTATGCATGACAGTTATTGTAAGCAATGGAACTGAACATGTAGAGCAAAAGAGACGAGCCTTGCGTGGCAATAAAATTTCATGCAGATGTCGCTCCATGGTAGGCGCAAAGGCAGCCCCCCTCCACACATTTCGGATTGTAATCGAGAGGAAGATATCTGTTCTGAGGGGGATTCAGAAGGAGAAGACAACTCCCATTTACCCCCTGAGGTCTTCGCTCTAACTTGGCATGCTGATGTTGGTTATATCATGCATATGGTGCCTTGCATTGCTTACTTTTTATACATCAAATATGTCATCTGCTTAGTTTAGACATCCTTTGTGCGAATGCCATCTGTTTAGTTTATTCATCGTTTATGTGAATTATGCAACGACATCTTGTTTAGCCATGCATCATATATGTGAATTTTGCAATGCCATCCTGCTTAGCCAGTCATCTTATATGTAAATTATATCTGGCCATCCTTTTTTTCCATTACATATTACATTTGTCAACAATATTAGTACATTCAACTGCTCTTCGTGTGCATTAGCCATTTGACACGGTGATGGCAAATTCTGGAGTGAAAACAAGGTCTTTAGAGCAGATTATGCTATCTGACGAAGAGCATTTCTCACTGGTTACGGATAGCTCCTCAGAGGAGGATTCAGAGACAGATGACCAGTCCTACTCCCCCCCCAAGGTGTATGCTCTAACTTGGCAGGGTTATGTTGCTCATATCGTGCGTATGGTGTCTCGCATTGCTATGTCATTTGATTAATTTAGACATGCTTTGTGTGAATGCCACCTGTTTAGTGTCTAATTACCATATATGTGAATTATGCATTGCCATCTTGTTGCAAGACATTATATATGTGAATTATACAATGCTATCTTGTTGCAAAGGCATTATATATGTGAATTATGCAATGCCATGCTGTTTAGCCCATCATCATGTATGTGAATTATATCATGTTATCATTTTTCTGTATTACGTGTTCCATTTGTCGACAACATTTGTATATTCAACTACTCTTCCTGTGCATCAGCCATTTGAAGCGGTGATGGAAGTATCTGGAGTGAAAACAAGGTATTCAGAGCAGACAATGTAACCTGCTGAAGCAAACATATTGTTGGTTACAGAGAGCTCCTCAAAGGAGGATTGAGAGACTGATGACAAGTCCTATTTCCCCCTTGAGGTCTATGCTCAAACTTGGCAGGGTTATATTACCCATGTCATGTGTGTTATCTTGCATTACTTAGTTTTTACATCATATATGGATTGCCATCTGCTTACTTGCTTACTATATAAATCATATATTTGAATTATATCATGCCATCATGTTTACATAGTACATACACATCATCTATCTGAATTATGGCATGGCAACCCATTATATAAATACATCATATAGTTATATCATCTCATCCTGTTTAGTGTTTACAGTCATCATATTTTGAATTATGGCATTCTACCCGTGAATGTATGTGAATTATGGCATGCCAACCTATTTAATAAACACATTATATAGTTATATCATGTCATCATGTTTACATAGTCATCATATTTTGAACTATGTCCTTCCATATTTTTTAGTTAGCCATCATAATGTGAAATTGTGTCATGCTATCCTATTTAGTTAGCCATCATATATGTGAAATTGTGTTATGCTATCCTGTTTGGTTAGACAACATAAATATGAATTATTTCATGCCCTCTTTTATTCCCCACGATCCATTGCACCTGTCTATCATACAATGTCTATATTTTCAATTACTTTTCTTGTTTATCAGCCATTTGAATTGGAGAGGGTGATGGCAGTATCTAAGGGAGTAACAACACGTTCTTAAGAAAAGATAGTGCTACCAGTTGATGCAGACAGAACCACAGTTGTACTTGCCCAAGGACCAGATCCACCACACATAACCCAGACTCTCGCAGATTGTACCCCTACCCAGTTGGACAGAGAACCAACTACACCCCTTCTAACCCCAACCCCGACAGATAGTAACCCAGTTCCAGTTGACACAGCACCGCCTCCACCATAGAGCACCCAAACACGAGCAGTTAGTAAGGGAACTACAGTGCCCAAAGCACGATGACCACCACTCTGAATCCCAACTCAATGCTTAAAGGAGAAGAAGATTTGTTCTCAGGTCAGGTTATGTAGCTATTGTTCATACTCCTTTGCTCTTGCATTACTGTATTTACTCATACCAACTATTTTCAAATTTGAAGGATGGAATTGAAACTCCAATGGCGCAACAGGTATGTTTTAAACCTGTTTCTTTAACTCGTTTGCTGTTGTAACCTACTCTATGTTGATTTTAGTTTCAATTGAATAAACAGTTATGTTCTCATGTCAGGCACATTAAAAGTGTTGTTATTGCTCTATAGTTTCCCACACTTATATTCTGCCTATTCTGCTTTGTCTTGAACAAATATTATTTGAACTGTGTCTCTATCTTGATTTGGCAACAAAAACTAGAATGATATAGACCATAAAGTGACCATGGTACATAGATATATGTTTGTTTCATGCTTTTATCTTGTCCACTTTACTACTGAACTCATTTACCAAAATGAGTTTCATATACAACATGGTAAACCTGTGATGTGTCTCCTTGTTTCTCTTTTAGAATGCGGACAAAATATTGGAGAACAGTACCGCGTTATGCAACGGTAAAGGAAGTAATGCAGATAAGGTTCGAGATAGTGAGACATCCCTATTGGTCTCTAAGAAAGCTGATAAAAACTATCTTGACGACAGTGAAAGGCATCGATCAGATGTGATGTGACAGGAAGCTGAAGGACTGAGGAAGTCCCTGCAGAATTCAGATGCATGTTTCCTGGTGCAATAGCAAGCACTGGAGGATTTAAGCGCCAAACAAGAGAAAGTTAATAAGCTTGCTAAGCATCTTTCCAGCATTATGGGTACCCAGTATATTGTTTCTTGAGATCTTTTGAAGTGGTTTCAGTTTTGGATTTGTTTTGTTGTGGCGTTTATTTGCGCTAGTCGCCAACTTTGACAACCAGTGTATATGATATGCTGCTTTGTTCCCTATATTTGCACTGGTGGCGAACTTTGATGCCCAGTGGATGTAATATGTGTAATAGCCGTGATAGCCTAGTGTTAGTTGCTTGCTTATTTATTTCCTTGTTGTCTTGTTTATTTGTTTGCTTGTAGTCATTGCAGTTCTTTTTCCGCTGTTTGCTAGTGGCTGCAATAACCTATTTTTTAAAACTAGGCCACAATAACCATGGGCTAATATTTACTGTAGTGCACTAGGCCTCCTATGGGCCGTAGACACAGTGGGCCTTCTACGGGTCGTAAAAACAATGGGCCTTCTACGGGCCATAGAAACAATGGGCCTTCTACGGGTCGTAGAAACAATGGGCCTTCTACGAGCTGTATCATCAATGGGCCTTATACGGGCCGTATGATCGATTGACCAAACATGGGCCAAACAGACCGCATTATGGCCGTAAACGGGCTAGAGTTGGAATTGTTCGTTCATGGGCCGACCATAGCGAGCCATCGTTAATAGGCCGTATTTGATGACGCTATGAAAACGGCCCAAAGTATTAACGAACCACAAACGGGCCGACTGTAACCACGGGCTGAATTTGGCCCACAAGCAGAAAATGACAGTAACAGGACGTAAGTAAACGAATGCTGGAAAGGAGCCCAAGAATAAATGGGCTCTGAGAAGGCCGAAAGATAACATGGGCTGGAAACAGCCCAATGGAATAACGGGTCGTTAATGGGTATAAAGTGATACACTATTCATTACGGGCCAGTTTCAGCACGGGTCGTTAATGGGTGTAAAGTGATACACTGTTCATCACGAGCCAGTTTCAGCACGGACCGTTAATGGGTGTAAAGTGATACACTGTTCATTACAGGCCAGTTTCACCATGGGCCGTTAATGGGCCAAGAGTTACAAAGGGCCTCATATGGGATGAAAGACGTCATGGGTCATACATGGGCCAGAAGTGAAAACGGGCTAGAATCATATTGGATGGCCCACATGATGCTACTGGGCCTAATTCGGATAGGGCGTAACGGGCCTTCGGTTAGCGGGCTGTAAATGGGCTATACGCGAACAAGCCGTTAACAAGCTTTCCATGGGCCGGCCCGCCACCTTTTGACCAAGTCAAACGGGCCGGCCTTTTCACAGGAATGGGCCTCTGTTGGGCCGTGCCACGTGTCACCGTATCATAGGCGCCTTCTGTCCAATGAGTGGTTGACATCTGTCCCAATGGTGAGCCGACACGTGTTTCCTCCAGCCAATGATGATTTTACACGTGGAAAATCCCCATTGGTTGGGGTTGTTAACGGGTTATCGGATCCAAAACCCGACTCGATAGCTTAACGGTGTTCCGTTATAGTGGATGCCACGTGTCGGTCACCCTTGACGAAAGCACTTCTGTGACGCGCGATTTATCATCATGGAAGTGGACACTTCCGTGATGATAATTTTGGTAATGTCATGGAACACTTCTACGACAGCACAAGTATGACTATCTTGATTCTGTCATAAAATCGTCATGGATGTACATGCATGACAAAAAACGCGACCTACTGTGACAAACACATATCATCGCGGAAGTGTATTTCTTTTGTAGTGTCTGCATGATAAAGGCCATACCAGCCGCAATCTGCCTCGCCTCTTGGATCTCCTTGCGAGTGCCCTGGGCATCAACCCGGGCTTCCTTCAGGCTTTCACGAGCTTTGGTGAGCTCAGAGGCCTGCTCCGAACTCTTCTGCTCCAAGGACTCGCACCTAGCGATAACGTCCTTGAGCTCATGTTCGACCTCCCCCACCCGCACCTCATGTCGTTAGTAGGTGGTTTGCTCCTCCTATCAATCCTTGGCCGCTTTGTCCATGGTCGCCTTGTTCACCTCTGCCTCCTTCTTGGCTTCGGCGAGAGCGCTCTTGAGGGACTCGACCTCAGCTATGCCAACTTTGAGTATTTTATAACATTTTTACTCAGTTTACGCGACTACATACACACATCACTTTCGGGTATGGAGTACTTTCACATACCTTGGGTTTCATTAAACCGCTTGTTGATGCGGTCGAGTTCCTTGTCGGATAGTCGAAGCTTCCAATTAAGCTCGGCTATCTCTGCGGCTTGGGAAGTAGCCACCAACATCGAAGCCTGTCCAACAATATACACGACACGTTATTAACCTGTTTTGGTCCTATGTCTGGATTGTCCAAATCCGGACATAGTCTCAGGGGCTACTGTCTACACATGGGTTTCGCCTAACAGATATATGTGTACAAAAATAAAAGCTAGTACAGAATATTACATCGGCTACCTCAAAGCCTGTCAATAGGCTGTTGAAGGCTTTGGTCAGTCCGCTCTTCACGGACCGGACCTTTTACATGACCTCACCCATCAGGGTGTGGTGTTCCTCCATGATGGAGGCACATTGTAGTGCCTCCTGCATAGCATCAGCAGCCTCAAGATTGGCATGGGCCGCCGATGGAGCTCCTGCTCCTCCCCCCTCTTTCGAAGGGGGATGTTGGTCTGAACCCGGAGCCGTACTAGTCTCTGGGATGGTGTTCGGCGGGGGGCCGGATGGTTGAGGCCCCCCACCCTCGGTGGTCAAGGCGGTCGCCGTGCCTTGCTCTATAGCGTCTGAGGGGTTATCCTCGGGCGCCTTCTGGACGGTCTCGTCCGCCCCTCCCCGGCCAAGAGATGGCCTTTGGGATAACACCTCGGTGTCCTCCATTTTAGGGGGAGAGAGGGCGCGGGATGGACCATCACTCTCCGCCTCTCCAGGGGCTAGAGAGTTCCCCTCCAAAGAAGAGGAGATCGGGATCTCACGTGGAGGGCTGAAAAGCATCAAAGGATTGGGCATTATAGAGGCAGATTAAGGCAATAATTGAAGCAAGTAAGTTTCTAACACTTATGTTTCAGCAAGGGGCTTCTCCCTTTGGACCCTCTCCGGGCTGTGTTCGGACTCCGAGTCCAAACTATACGAAAGGACCACCCACCCTTTCTTCGGTGTCGCCCCCTCCAAGGTCTCGGAGGCTATCCTCTTCCCCCTCCTTGTCTTGAGGGGGGAATTGCTCTCCACTTCTTCTTCTTCTTCCTCCTCCTCCTCCTCCTCCTCTTCATCCTCGTCTTCCTCGTGGGAGGAGATGGGCTCAGTCTCTCTGGACACAGCTTCCGGAGGACCTTCGCGGCGGGGCCCGTCCTTGGGCCCCTTGCTCTTCTTCTTGGCCTTCTTCTCCAGCGGCTTATAGGGCGTGGGGACCAGCATCTCCTCCAGCTGGGGAGTGACTGGGTTTTCGGGCAGCTGAGTCGGACTCTTGATCCGCTCCGACTTCTTGGTCCAGCCCTGTAATGAATGGGTTGATGAATTCGGCATAGATCGAACATATATA
Source organism: Triticum dicoccoides (assembly GCF_002162155.2). Lineage (NCBI taxonomy): Eukaryota > Viridiplantae > Streptophyta > Magnoliopsida > Poales > Poaceae > Triticum > Triticum dicoccoides. The sequence goes on along the minus strand of NC_041385.1, from coordinate 593,546,322 downwards.
TATGAACTAGGTATATCTTCGGAAATATCAAATACTTACTAGAGAGGTCAGATTCGTGGTGTTGAGGCCAATGTCTTTGGTCTCCATGGGCCAGCTGCTCTTCTACGCCTTGAAAAGCAGCTTCCGCATTCCCTCGTGCGTGGTGCCGAGGAAATGATGTAGCATTCGCGGCTCCTCCGGCTTGAATTCCCACATGGGGGAAGCCCGGCGCTGGCAGGGGAGAATGCGGCGGAAGAGCATCATCTGAACCACATTGGTTAGACCAATGTTCTTCCCCAGCATGTTGGTGATGCGCATTTGCAGTGCCTGCACCTCCGTTTGGGACCCCCAGTCGAGGCCCTTCGCATTCCAGCAGGTTAGCCTCATGGGGGATCCGGATCTGAACTCGAGAATGGCTTTCCACTTAGTGCGGCACAGCTGGGTGATGTAGAACCATTCCTGTTGCCAGATCTTCACAGTCTCCACAAAGGCCACTTGGGCCATGTGGTGTTCGGCAGCTTGCTAATCATAGCTCTACCGCAGTTCGCGTGTTGCCCGTCGACCACCTTCGGCTTCACGTTGAAGACCTTGAGCCATAGGCCGAAGTGTGGGTGGACACGGAGGAGAGCCTCACACACGACGATGAAGGTCGAGATGTGGAGGAAGGAGTTCAGGACTAGATCACGGAAATCTAGCTCGTAATAGTACATGAGTCTACGAACGAACGGGTGGAGTGGAAAACCTAACCCTCTAAGGAAGTGGGGAAGGAATACGACCCGTTCGCCAGGCTCCGGAGTGCGAATGACTTGACCTTCGTGGGAAGCCTGTGCTTGATATCAGCGGCGAGGTACCCCCCCACTCCGGAGATCTTTTATCTCCTTCTTCGTCACGGAGGACGCCTCCCACTTGCCTTTGGATCTAGCTCCGGCCATGGTCGGAGGAGGTGGTGGTGGTGGTGAGAAAGACGAAGACTTTGCGGGCGCAGAGAGCTTGGGAGATTGGAAGGTTGAGGAGATGTGAAGGCATGGGGAAGAAAGTAAGGATCTATTGCCCTCTTATAGGTAGTAAAAATGCCAACTGCCCCCCACTCGTGCCTTGAATATCGCCTATTCCCAATGAAGGCGTGCGCCGCAAACAGTTGGATTACCCAAATATCATTGATGTGCAATCCCATATTAAATGGGCATGATCTATTTTTTGAAAGGACATGCCAATGAGGCATGGCCTCGAAACACGGAATGCGGGGTGTGAGAACGGTTCAAAATGCCGAAGGGTCAAGTCTGACGCTTCGTCGAAAAAGTTGTCAGTAAAAGACATTGTTCTCATTTTTTTATATATCCTACCTTCGCGGCTAAAGGTTGTGTTTATTATGAAAAGCCGGATACAATTCTTTTATAGAGGAAAGCCGATGTGTATTCTTCAAGGAACCCGCCTTCTAATGCCCACTAGTAGAAAAAGGACCTAATGTGAGACACATTAGTGCCGGTTCGATTTTGGCCCGGTACTAATGGTACCATTAGTGCCGGTTCGAACGGCTATGCATTAATGCCGGTTCGTTTTGAACCTTTAGTACTGGTTCGTGCCACGAACCAGTACTAATGGGGTGGTGGCAGGCTGGTGTCAGGCCGGGGCCCCGCGATCACCTTTAGTACCGGTTCGTGGCACAAACCGATACTAAAGGGCTAACCTTTAGTACCGGTTCGTGCCACGAACCGGTACTAAAGGGGTTTGACCTATAGTCCCGGTTGGAGACACAAACCGGCAC
>NC_041385.1:593533459-593544197 GCF_002162155.2 Triticum dicoccoides | reverse complement strand
TTCAGTTTTGAAAAATACAAAAGAAAATGATAAAAAAATTCAAAAAATAAAATTCTTCGAGATGTAGTTATATTACTACATCTACTAGTTAGGAAAATTAAAAAACTTAAATTTGGACATGTTTTGCAAAAAGTGTAGGGAAAATGTAAAACGACTATAACTTTTGCATACGATGTCGGAAAAAAATGTATAATATATCAAAAAATTCAGCACGAAAATCCGCATCCGATGGTGATCGTTTACGGCCTGTTTGCAATTTTTTAGAATCCTCAAAATCCAAAAGGAAAAAAAGATATGCTCAAATTTTAGTTTTTTTAATTTTGGTTAAATCTGGTCAAACTATGGTCAAACTACTTATTCAAGAAGTATTAATGTTGCTACATAATTATTAAAGAATATTAGTGCTACTAAATAATTATTTCAATTTTTTGAATTTTGGTCAAATCTGGTCAAACTATGGTCAAACTATGGTCAAATTGTGGTCAAACTTATTCAAGAAATATTATGTTACTAAATGTTTTTTAGAATAATAGTTACAAACTCAAACGGTGAAACGTGTGACCTAATGCTCAAGCTAAACTGCTGAGGGTTAATAGGATTGACAGCTTACATTTGTCAGGAAAACAACAAGTGCAGACTTGGAAACGAGGGAGAATAGAACCCGAAAGTTAAGCGTGCTCAGGCTAGAGTAGTGAGAAGATGGGTGACCGTCCGGGAAGTTAGATGATTTGGAATGATGAGGGGTGATTAGAGATTAGATATCAAATTGAGCAATGGTGAGGGGTGATTAGAGATTAGAGGTTAAAATAATTCAAAAAATTGAAAATCGAAAAAAAATCAAATATTTTTTACAAAATTTTCAAAAAAAAATCAAAAAAATACCTTTAGTACCGGTTGGTAACACCAACCGGTACTAAAGGTCCCCCATACCACGGCGTGATCTCACGCCACGTGGTGGGCCTTTAGTGGCGGTTCGTGCCGAACCGGTACTAAAGGGGGGGGGCTTTATTCTCCACCCTTTAGTGCCGGTTGCAGAACCGGCACTAAAGGCCCTTACAAACCAGTTTTAAAGCTCCGGTTTCTACTAGTGGCCGAAGACAATCTGAATGCCGAATATATCATCACTGAACACTGGTTCAGGGGCTACTGTGGGAGTCCTGGACTAGGGGGTCCTCAGGCGTCCGGTCTATTGGATGTGGACCGGACTAATGGGTTGTCAAAGATACAAGGCAGAAGATCATCTCTCGTGTCCGGTGGGGATTCCCATATGCGTGGATGGCAAGTATAGGTGTCCGAATATGTTCTTCCTTGTTGTAAAACCGACTTTGTACAACCGTAAGCCCCTCTGGTATCTATATAAATCGGAGGATAGATCGGAGGCAGGATCACGATATTGCTAGGCTAGCTAATCTAGGGTTAGATAAATCGATCTCGAAGTAGATCAATGATAACCCACAAGTATAGGGGATTGCAACAGTTTTTGAGGGTAGAGTATTCAACCCAAATTTATTGATTCGACACAAGGAGAGCCAAAGAATATTCTCAAGTATTAGCAGCTAGGTTATCAATTCAACCACACCTGAAAGACTTAATATCTGCAGCAAAGTATTTAGTAGCAAAGTAGTATGGAAGTAACGGCAACGGTGGCAAAAGTAACAGTAGCAGTTTTGCAATAATCGTAACAATGGCAATGGAGAAGTAACTTAGCAAAGAACAATGTGTGAAAAGCTCATAGGCAATGGATCAATGATGGATAATTATGTCGGATGTCATTCCTCATGCAACAGTTATAACATAGGGTGACACAGAACTAGGTCCAGTTCATCAATGTAATGTAGGCACGTATTCCGAATATAGTCATACGTGCTTATGGAAAAGAACTTGCATGACATCTTTTGTCCTACCCTCCCGTGGCAGCGGGGTCCTATTGGAAACTAAGGGATATTAAGGCCTCCTTTTAATAGAGTGCCAGACCAAAGCATTAACACTTACTGAATACATGAACTCCTCAAACTACGGTCATCACCGGGAGTGGTCCCGATTATTGTCACGTCGGGGTTGCCGGATCATAACACATAATAGGTGACTATTGACTTGCAAGATAGGATCAAGAACTCACATATATTCATGAAAACATAATAGGTTCAGATCTGAAATCATGGCACTTGGGCCCTAGTGACAAGCATTAAGCATAGCAAAGTCATAGCAACATCAGTCTTAGCACATAATGGATACTAGGGATCAAACCCTAACAAAACTAACTCGATTACATGGTAAATCTCATCCAACCCATCACCATCCAGCAAGCCTACAATGGGATTACTCACGCACGGCGGTGAGCATCATGAAATTGGTGATGGAGGATGGTTGATGATGACGATGGCGACGGATTCCCCTCTCCGGAACCCTAGACGAACTCCAGATCAGCCCTCCCGAGGAAGATTAGGGCTTGGCGGCGGCTTCGTATCATAAAACGCGATGAATCCTTCTCTCTGATTTTTTTCTCCCTGAAAGTGAATATATGGTGTTGAAGTTGAGGTCGGTGGAGGTCCAGGGGGCCCACGAGGCAGGGGGGGCGTGCCCCAGGGGCTGCGCGCCCTACACCCTCGTCGACAGGGTGTGGGCCCCCTGACGTTGATTCTTTCGCTAATATTTTTTATTAATTCCAAAATATGTCTCCATGGATTTTTAGGTCATTCTAGGAACTTTTATTTCTGCACAAAAATAACACCATGGCAGTTCTGCTGAAAACAACGTTAATCCGGGTTAGTTCCATTCAAATCATGCAAGTTAGAGTCCAAAACAAGGGCAAAAGAGTTTGGAAAAGTAGATACATTGGAGACGTATCAATCAACTCTTGTAACCCTTATACCCTCGAATGTAATCAAGCAGGAGTAGGGTTTTACCTCCATTAAGAGGGCCCGAACCTAGGTAAAAACTGTGTCCTTTGTCCGTAGTTACCATCGGTCCTCGGATGTACAACTTGAGCCCCCCTACCCGTGATATGCCGGTTTTGACACCGACAGTCTTCAAGGCGGATGCAGGTTTATGGGGCAAATTTGCTTAGGACTGGCACTTGTTGCAATGCTGAATGATCTCTTTGGCAGCTTCATTGGCACGTGGCCAGTAAATGTCGGCTCGGTATTTGGCTATGATTGTCCATGAGGACGCGTGATGACCACAGGTTCCTGAGTGAATCTCTTCTAGGATCAATTGAGCTTCCTCTAGAGAAATACATCGTTGGGACACGCCCGTGACACTCTCTATCTACAGCTGTCCATTTATCACAATGAAAGATTTGGACCTATGAAGAATCTGATGTGCCTTGACTTCATCCTATAGAAGTTCTTTCCTGAGTAAATATGCAATGTACGGCACTATCCAATCGGGTGTAATTACCAGAATCTCCATAATCAAGTCAATGACTACAGGGGCCTCAATTTCAGTCAGGTTAGAGGGACTTATCTCCTAAGGGGGTTCCTCAGTGAAAGGATCTTCCTGCACCGAAGGGGAATGGAGGTGTTCAAGGAACACATTGCTGGGGACAGGTTTCCGATTAGACCCGATCTTTGCCAAATCGTCAGTTGTTTGGTTTTTTATCCGGGGAATGTGATGAAGCTCCAGACCCTCAAATTTCTTCTCTAACTTTCTCACCGTGTTGCGGTATCCTGTCATAGAAAGGTTTCTGACATCCCATTCCTTCATCACTTGATCGACTACCAGATCCGAGTCCCCGTATACCATCAGGCGACGGACGCCGAGTGGATGGCCATACGCAACACATAGAGGAGTGCTTCGTATTTGGCCTCATTGTTGGAGGAATCGAAGTGAATCTGCAGTACATGACTGAGCCAATCGCCTTTTGAGGATACGAAGACCACTTTGGCGCTAGAACCATTCAACATCTTGGAGCCATCGAAGAACATAGTCCAGTGCTTCGGGTGCATCTGAGTCGGTTGTTGCTGTTCTATCCATTCAGCCATGAAACCTGCGAGTGCTTGGGACTTGATTGCTTTCTTTGCTTCATACTTAATATCCAAATGAAGGAGCTCGATGGCCCACTTGGCCACTTGGCAGGTGCATCCCGATTGTTCATGATTTCAAAAGTGGGGCATCGCTGATAACTAAGACCAGGTGGAGCCTTGGCGGGCTAGTCCGCCCTTAGCGTCCCCAGCAAGCTTGCTGGGGCAGTCTTGAGACATGGCTCCGGAGCAACCTCAACCTCGTGAGGCTCATCTGCCCATAAAGGGAGGCTTTTCCTTGGTGATATCTTGCTCCTTTAGCTTGTCTTGGTCTAGTCTCGGGCGTCGCAACATTGCTCTTAGGTGTGTGCACGGTCTGGGTAGCAGACCTAGGGTTTGTTGCACCGACAGCAGGGCTTTGAGCTCAACAAACACTGCTTCTGCTTTGGGGGTCCACTCGAACGTATCGGACTTCTTCATGAATCGGTACAAAGGCAATGCCTTTTCTCCGAGACGATAAATGAACGGACTCAATGCTGCGAGATAGCTTATGAGCTTCTGGACATCATGCATGCGCTCAGGGCGCTTCATTTGGACAATTGCACCGATTTTCTCAGGATTAGCATCTATTCCTCGCTCGAAAATGAGGAAACCGAGTAACTTGCCTCCAGGCACTCCAAGCGTGCACTTGGATGGATTCAGCTTGATGTCATACCTTCTTAGATTGGCAAAGATATCAGCAAGATCAGTCAGCAGGTCGGAACCTTTGCATGATTTCACCATGATATCATCCATGTAAGCCTCAACATTCCGACTGATCTGAGTGAGCAGGCACTTCTGAATCATGCGCATAAAGGTGGCACCAGCGATTTTGAGGCCAAATGGCATGTGATATAGCAGAAACACCCAAAAGGGGTGATGAAGGCAGTTTTTACTTGGAGTACCCGAAGTACGCATCAAGGAAAGACAAACGCTCACACCCCGAAGTGGAATCTACTATTTGGTTGATTCAGGGTGGTGGAAAATGATCTTTCAGGTAGGACCGATTGATGTGCTTAAAATCAATACACATACGGAGTGACTTGTCCTTCTTGGGAACCATGACGACATTGGCGAGCCACTCGGAGTGGTAAACTTCGCGTATAAACTCCGCTACCAATAGCCGAGCTACCTCCTCGCCAATTGCCTTTATCTTCTCTGCAGCAGAGCGACAGAGATGTCCCTTAACAGGTTTGGCCTGTGGATCAACTCTCAAACGGTGCTGAGCCAGTTCCTTGGGCACACCTGGCATGTGAGACGGTTTCCATGTGAAGATGTCCCAGTTCTCACAGAGGAATTGGATGAGCGTGGCTTCCTATTTGCCGTCGAGTGTTGTTGAGATATTAGTCAGAGCAGCTGCGGGATCTTCCGGGTGAATGCGAACTTGTTTAGTCTCTCCCGCCAACTGGAAAGCAGATTCGGAGGCTGGTTTCTTGGAACGAAGCAAATCAGTTGGATCAGCATTTCTCTTGTACTCTTCTAATTCCATCGTTGCCATCTACTCCTCAGCAATTTTGGATCGTTGCTGAAGACACTCTTTGGCTCTTTGCCTATTCCCCATGATCCGTGATTACACCCTTGGGGCCATGCATCTCAGCTTGAGGTACACATAACATGGACGGGCCATGAAACATGCATAAGCCGATCGACCGAGGATACCATGATAGGCGCTCTGAAAGTCCACCACTTCAAATGTGAACTTCTCCTTCGAAAAATTCTTTGAGCCACCAAAAACCATGTCCAAAGAAATTTGGTTGAGTGATCTTCCCTTCTTCCCTGGAATGACACTGTGGAACTGCATGTTGCTCTTGCCGAGCCGGGACATCAAAATGCCCATCCCCTTGGGTCCCGGTGTAGAGTATGTTCAAGCCACTCCCACCATCCATGAGGACATTGCGTAACCGAGTGCCTCCCACAACTGGATCAACCACCAGCGCCTGCCTCCTAGGGGTGGCAACGTAAGCTGGGTGGTCTGACTGATCGAAAGTGATGGGAGTTTTGGACCACTTGAGGAATGTCATAGTCGCTTGAACAACCATATTCACCTCTCGATTGATGACTTTCATTTGGCTTTTACTCTTGACATCATCGAAAATAACCAGAGTGGCATTGATGATGGGGCAATCCTCGGCTTTTTCTTCGCCGTCGTCTTTGTCGGAGCTCTTTTCACTAGCTGACCATCACGAAACTGCTGAATCAACAACCTGCAGTGCCGAGTGGTATGCTTGGGTAATATCAGGTTACCCTCTTCGTCTTTCTCGGTGTGAATGGCACATGGAGATCAAGGACGTCCTGTCCCGACTGCTCTCTCTTATTCTTGGGTATCCAATGCTCTTGTCTTTTCCTGTGTTCTTGGCCTGCGCAACCAAAGCGGTTGCTTCCGCCTGACCCGTACCTTCGGCCTTGCGCTTGTCTTTGACTGGGATTATTATTGCTGGGGTCGGGCTCACCAGCTTTTTCCTTGCCGTTGCGGAGACGGTTTTATTCTTCGCCATTTGCGTACCGAGTGGCTACCTCGATCATTCTGCTCATGGTTAAGGTCCCAGATCGCCCAAACTTCAGGATGAGCTCTCTATATCTGACACCGGCCTTGAAAGCACAAACTGCTTGATGCTCGCTGACATTTTCAACCACATGGTGAAGCGTGGTCCAGCGTTGTATGTAATCTCTCAGAGTTTCATTCGGCTTTTGAACGCAGTGCTGCAATTCAGTCAGCCCGACGGGATGCTTGCACGTGCCTTCGAATGTTTTGATGAACACTCGAGCCGGGTCTTCCCAGCAGTATATGCTAGCGGGAGCCAACTGGTTCGACCAAGCACGGGCCAATCCTTCTAACATCAAGGGCAAATGTTTCATGGTGACATAATCATTGCCTCCACCAATCTGCACTGCCACTTGGTAATCTTCCAACCATGTCTCCGGCTTTGGCTCGCCCGTGAACTTGTTAACTCCTATGGCTAACCTGAAGTTGGGTGGTATCTCCACGGCCCAAATGGTCCTGCTAACACACTCGGGCCCAGAGATGTACACGCCACTTCCACTCGGACGATCCCTGTCCAAGCTCTCTCGGTGAGCCCTGCCTCTGTCGACTAGATTCTGCACGAGGACTAACCTCGCGTTGAACCCTGGATCTCGGGGATCAACTAGTTCCCTCCGCTCATCGCTGTATGGGCGCCTGTCATCGTACCGCCGGGGTGCGTACGGGTCACCCCTTGGAGGGGGCATCAGCACTCGATGGCGGTCGCCATGGTGATGTCGAGGAGCAAACTGACCACGGCCGCGATCCAGGTACTAATCCTAGTAGTAACAGGGATCTTCATGCCACGGAGGCGATCTTGGGTTATGGGCCAACTGAACTGTGTCCGCTTTGACAGACCTGCTATGAATACGGTTGCGCGACTAGGAGACGGTTGAATTCTGTTCTCCAGCTGCTTTGAGCAGTGCTTGGATCTGCCGAAGACTATGGCACCCCGGCTCAGAGAAACCGGGATGCCCGTATTCCAGCCCACAGATTGAGGAGAAGTCTTCTGGAATACGACACTGCTTAGCATAGAACAAATCATCTCTTTATTACAATCTATATTAGGTACCAAGGTTACATCGGCACTGCGACACTACGCGTGCCACAGTTGCTCTATGCAAGCAGCAGAACAACACAAAGCAGCGGAATAACTCTAGCAGCAGAACAATGATGATGGTGGTGAACTCCACTCTGCAGGGACTCTGGCTAGAACGCTTATCCTAGCTCGCAAACAAGGAATCCACGACAAACAAGCAATCAAATCCGGCTTGACCTGCAAACTGGCATGACACGCCAGGTCAGTACATTGAATGTACTTGCAAGCTCACAACAACCATAAGGCAAAAAACAGCATAGCAATTACAGGTTCACAAGAATTAACATGATATCATCGGAACCACATGGCATGAACAACATGATACCGCTAGCAAAATATGAGCATGGCATGAACAGATAAACATGATGATATTAACATGATGACACTATCATGCACCAACTTACTCTGCTCGAGGTTACCTCGTCACCATCACATGCATCACTTACCAACATCGGACATCACACGATCATCTTAGGATCCAATCAAGCTTGGTATAAACAATACCCTAGTAATCATTACATGACCACAAGGAGCTTGACCTTACCCGTGATTCTCGCATAACACCACAAATATCCAACAACTCGTTATCCTCGATACCACGGTGATACTCTCACGATCAAATAAAGATCAACCAACTTCTTTCATCATCGAACCGGGGTTGTTATTACATACATCATTACTGTTGACCCATAGTGTGACCAAGTACGGACTGGGCCCTTATCCACGGGTGCGGCTATCGATAGATTTAACACACACTCTGCAGAGGTTGCGCACTTTACCCACACCACGGAGCCCATAGCCTCGCACTCCCATTCGTGTGGACCAACGACATTCCGACAAAACTGATCTACTACCATGACACTCTCCCAGCCACTCCGACCAATTCCCCTTTGGGCTAAGTCATGGGTGGCCCCGTCCTATAAAGGCATCAACAACCACCATCATGGCCAAATAAATGGTCCCAAATGGGTACATGGATCCATACAATACCAACAGGCACACAAGGCTTATGCCATCCTACCTGTCCAAGGTAGCGCCCTTGCATAACCTTCCCTTGTTGGAGGCACTGGCGAGAGGCATGACAATAAACCCAGTTAGGACCTCCCCATAAAAGGCAAATGTGGTTGCACCGGTCAGCTCGATATGGTAGCACCATGACTCAGCCAACAGATGTTCAATTTCATTATTATCCGATTAAACTTGAATGCAATAAGCTGAGTCATAAAAATTAACATGATGCAACTACGATGCATGAGCATGATATTAACATAAGCATGGAGGTGCAGCATAATCACCGAGCATAACTACAATGAAGCATTTATTTAGATGAGCATGGCATACTGACGAGCATGATTATCACAAGCATAACAGTACTCATCATAACCATTAGCATCAGAAGTAAATACCATGCAATGACATAACAATAACACTACCATGCAAGCATTTAACCAACGGGATGCAAAGGAACAGGCATAGCAATGGCACTTGGAACAGACGATAGTCATGCACCGAAGGTCATCACCAACATCAACATGAACTACTAGCAAGCATGAACATATGAAAGTAATACTAGCAAGTAGATCACGATAACCCAGTGCAAGAAAACATAGCATGACAGTAACCTCCAATCCATCAGCATAACCGAAATAACTACGGCCGTAGCAAAAGAAACATACAGTTATTAAAGATTCAAGTTGAAAACCAATGCTTGTCGGTGTACAAAAGTAGGGGCTCTTCTTTTGACCCCTCTACTTGTGCACGGGCAGTTAGAGCCTCCCGCCACAGCCACACATCACAAGGCAGGAAGGGGAAGCCGGAGAAAAGCCGAAGCCACAAGGCGAGCAAAGCAAACAACAAAGGACCAAGACCACAAAGGTTGCACGGGCAATGCAGGTTGCCCCGCCAACGACCCTTGCCAAGGGCAGCCTCAGCAGCCCCAGCAAGATCCTTGCTGGGGCAGCTCGTCCACACCCGCTGAGCGAGCCACCTTCGATCCCACCGACGCTGAGCAGTCGCGTTGGGACAGGGTTCGGGAGGCACCTCTGTGGTGGCATGCAAATCTTCGTGAAGACAAAGAGCAATCAAGATCAAAAGGGGATAGGAAGGCAACCATCCCCACCGAAGAAACCCACAGGGGCCCCCCGGCAAGATCCTTGCCGGGGAAGTGAGCGCGCCGTGGCAAGACCCTTGCCGGGCCACCCGGCAAGACCATCGCCAAGCGCCCCGGCAAGGCCACTGCTAGGCCCGCACCAGCCAAGTTCCTACCGCTGTTCGTGCGCAGCCGCCGACTCAACCAGCTGGGTAGGCACCTACATGGCAGCATGCAAACCTTCGTGGAGGCTCCACCACCACGCCACCTTAGTTGCCTGCCTGCCTACATGGCGCTGCATGCGTTGCTGGCCGGGGCACGTGTCGAAGCCAGGAGGGGCGGCGATGGACGGGACAGGCCTCACCCCCGTCCCCCAATAAAGTGAAGGACACCTAATCCCCGCATTTAATGCGTCTTGTCCTGTAATGCTAGCGATAACCTCGCAACGCTGTAGCACCTTCCACCTCCTGTGTGCCACTGTGGCAGCCCCTTTCGCCTATAAAAGGAGGCCCATGGCATACTGAGAAGGGATTCGGCTCTTTTGAACCTCACAACACCCAGAGCTAGTTCGAGAGCCCAAGGACACTAATACAACCACCAAAGCAGGATCGTAGGGTTTTACGCATCTTTGCGGCCCAAACCTGGGTAAATCCCCTCTGTGCCATCCACTAGTCCCGCCCTTCTCACGATTCCGCGCCCCATAACCATAGAAGGGATTCCAGTGATACCGTAGGTGTCATTTCCCACCGACATCTTTGGCGCGCCAGGTAGGGGGAGCTATTGTGAGAATCTGTTCTAGCAGTTCCCCTAGCTGTTCTTCATCGCCATGGCTCCTCAGAAGAAGACGACCACGGTGATTGGTTCGTCCGGGACCAAGTTGCCGGCACCGGTGCGGACCAGTAGCAAGCCAGTCGCGAAGAGAACCCGTGGCGCGGCCCGCGAACATCCACATCACCCTGGCGGTTCAGGCCTAGCGAGTGGCGCCGTTCGCGCGCCAGGCAACGAGCCACCAGTCGCAGGCTCCAGAGAGG
>NC_041385.1:593531739-593533039 GCF_002162155.2 Triticum dicoccoides | reverse complement strand
CTCAAGGGTGCCGCCATCCACCAGGCGGCGACACGGCGACCTCCAAGACACCAACATCGGCGCCCATGGCGTGCTCCTCTCAGGTTGTGCGTGATGAGCAGCGTCACCCTGCTGGTGATCCTGCGCGCCGCCCTGGGAAGAGTCCCGTGCGCCCATCACAGGAAGAGGAGGGCCAGCGTGCGCACTGAGGTGTTGATGGAGGTGGCGAACGGCTGCGGAGCCGTGACACAACTCCTTCTAATATGGTTAGGAGTCGAGGCGCATCACGGTCCACCAAGCTTTGAGCGCCACCCACGCCAGCGGAAGCCCTAGCGCGCACAGCTGCTCCTCGATTTTCCTCCCACCGCGGAGAAGCTTGACGAATGGAGGGCCACCGTCCGGAGCCTCGTCGGCATCGCCAACAACGACGGGCTCCGGCCGGCGGAACCCGTCGGCCGTCGCTCCGCCGGGCTGCCACGCACTAGCGGAGTGTAACGCCCCGGATCCGATGCACCAGGTGTCCGCCAGTTATCCGCCGTCGTTGCCATGTCATTTGCTTGCGTGTTGCATTTCATCATGTCATCATGTGCATTTCATTTTGCATACGTGTTCGTCTCATGCATCCGAGCCTTTTCCCCGTTGTCCGTTTTGCAATCCGGCGCTCCTATGCCCTCCGGCGTCCCCCTTTTGTCTCTCGTTGTGAGCGGGTGTTAAACGTTCTCGGAATGACCCGAGCCTTGTCAAGTGGCCTTGGTATAGCACCGGTAGACCGCCTGTCAAGTTTCGTGCCATTTGGAGGTCGTTTGATACTCCAACGGTTAACCGGGTAACCGTAAAAGCCCCTCTCTCTTTGCAGCCCAACACCCTTCCAAAGTGGCCCAAAACCCATCTAACTCCCCTCCATGCTCTCGGTCGTTCGATCACGATCGCGTGGCCAAAAATCGCTCCTCATTTGGACTCTCCTAGCTCCCTCTACCTATAAATATGTGCACTCCCCTGAATTTTCGGATCCCCAAACCCTAGCTTCGTCCCCCTCGCGCCGCCGGACATGTCCATCTGCGCCGGACATGTCCGCCGGCCACGTCGCTGCAGCCAATCAGGAGCCGCCAAGTCAGCTCCGCCACCCCGCGACCTCTCCCGCGCCGCCACGTGTCCGCCGCCGCCGCCCCACTCCACCGCGCGCCCCCACGGGCCCGCCGAGCCCGAGGCCGGCCCGCGCGGCCCGCCCGCCGCCTTTGCGCGCCCGCGGACGCCGCCTGCCCCGAGCCGGCCCTCGCCGCCGCCGCCGCCCGAGCTCCTCCGGAGCTCCTCCGCGACCCCG
>NC_041385.1:593528911-593530899 GCF_002162155.2 Triticum dicoccoides | reverse complement strand
GCCGCCGACCTCGCCTCGATCTGTCGCGCCCCGCCGCCGGCCTCCCCGCCTGCAGGGCCTTCGTCGCTGCGCCCGTCCTCCGCCCCATCCCGCGGCGCCTGCAACTCCGGCCGCCGGAGTGCGCCACCTCGCCGGAGGCCGAGGTTCCTTCGCCCCTCGCCGCGCCGCCCGTGCTCCCTCTTCCCCGCGCCAGTCCCTTCCGGCCCGGATCCGGTGGGATCCCGCCGGATCCGCCCTGGATCTGCCTCGCCGGTGCTGCCCCGCCTTCTCCGGTGACCCTCTCCGACGATCCTCGAAATCCGTGCAAACAGGTTGACCCCCGAAAAACGCCTAAGTCCCAGATTTCTGATATTTTCATGCCATGTTCATCATGCCGTATCTCTGCATCCATAACTCCGTTTCGTGCGTGTAATATGTCAAATTGTTCGCCTCAACGAGTACATCATTTCATTCCATTGCATCATATTAATTTGAGGTCATATAGATGCCCGAATCATCGTTGTAAAAGTGCTTCATAATGTTTTCTGCTGTCTGTTAACAGAACGAGCTCTTTTGTCATTTTTGCCATGATTGATGTGTGCATCCTATGAGGTTGATGTCTACATGTGTTTTGATCTATGCTATGTCTTATTTACAGAGGTGCTTACCATGTATTTTTGTGATCAATGTGGTGACTAGCACAAGCATGCAAACTAGGCATCATGATGTTGCTGATTTTAGTCCTTGTTCTGCTGTTATTTTGATGCCATGTAAACTTGATGCTACAGAGAGATCCATGCATATTTTGAGATACTTCAGTAAGGGTGTTTTGAACATGTGGTTATTGTCTATCCATTCATGCCCTTGGTTGCAATTATGGAGTAGTCTAGCATGTCATTTTCGTGCTCTACTTTTGCTTCAAAATGTTTCCTGGCAGATTGTTTACATGTTATTCAATTTAGCCAAGGATGCTATAGTTGATCCTTGCATGCTATGGACTTGTTCTTGCCTTGGTTGGTTACATAAACATGTCTTCTTGATGATGCTATGCTTATCTTGTCATGCAATGACTTGTGGTGAGTGTATCGAGCTTGTTAAGTAGGGTACTTACCGGAATATGGTTTAACAACTTGAACATAAGGTTTATTCAGATCTGGACCAATTTCGAAATATGCATATGAGGACTTACCGGAATTGTTATATGTTGTTCCCGGCCTCATTTAAACTTGCTTTGATGTGTTGCTCTTATTTGCATCATCTCTTGCCATGAGTAGCTTCATGTAGCTTGGTCATGAATCATACTTGTTTGTGCATCATGTCTTGTTCATGTGTGGTGTGTTTACTATGTTGTGTGCTTCTTCTTGATAGTTCCCGTTTCGTTGCGATCGTGAGGATCCGTTCGTCTACGCTTGGTTCGTCTTCGTGGCTTCATCTTCTTCATGGACTCGTTCTTCTTCCTTGCGGGATTTCAGGCAAGATGACCGCTACCCTGCATCTCACTACTATCATTGCTATGCTAGTTGTTTCGTTCTATCGCTATGTTGCGCTACCTATCACCTGTTTATCAAGCCATCCCGAATTGCCATGAACCTCTAACCTTTGACACCTTTCCTATGCAAACCGTTGTTTGGCTATGTTACCGCTTTGCTCAGCCCTCTTATAGCGTTGCTAGTTGCAGGTGAAGTTGAAGATCGCTCCATGGTGAACAGGATTTTGGTTGGGATATCACAATATCTCTTATATTATTAATGCATCTATATATTTGTTAAAGGGTGGAAGGCTCGGCCTTTTGCCTGGTGTTTTGTTACACTCTTGCCGCCCTAGTTTCCGTCATACCGGTGTTATGTTCCCGGATTTTGCGTTCCTTACGCGGTCGGGTGATTTATGGGACCCCCTCGACAGTTCGCTTTGAATAAAACTCCTCCAGCAAGGCCCAACCTTGGTTTTACATTTGCCTCACCTAGCCCCTTTTCCCTTGGGAGTCACGCTCTCGAGGGTCATCTTTATTA
>NC_041385.1:593460082-593528561 GCF_002162155.2 Triticum dicoccoides | reverse complement strand
GTCTAAGTGTTGGTCTGAACCAGAGCCACTTGCAGCGCCACCTCGGGGAAACTTGAGGGTTGGTTTTAGTTGTACGTAGTGTTCATCCGGTGTTGCCCTGAGAACGAGATATGTGCAGCTCCTATCGGGATTGTCGGCGCACCGGGCGGTCTTGCTGGTCTTGTTTTACCATTGTCGAAATGTCTTGTAAACCGGGATTCCGAGTCTGATCGGATCTTCCTGGGAGAAGGTCTATTCCTTCGTTGATCGCGAGAGCTTGTCATGGGCTAAGTTGGCACACCCCTGCAGGGTATAATCTTTCGAAAGTCGTGCCTGCGGTTATAGGCAGATGGGAATTTGTTAATGTCCGGTTGTAGATAACTTGACACCAGATCCGAATTAAAACGCATCAACCGCGTGTGTAGCCGTGATGGTCTCTTCTCGGCGGAGTCCGGGAAGTGAACACGGTTTCTGGGTTATGTTTGACGTAAGTAGGAGTTCAGGATCACTTCTTGATCATTGCTATCTTCACGACCGTTCCTTTTGCTCTCTTCTCGCTCTTATTTGCGTATGTTAGCCACCATATCATGCTTAGTCGCTGCTACAGCCTCACCACTTTACCCCTTCCTTTCCCTTTAAGCTTTGCTAGTCTTGATACCCATGGTAATGGGATTGCTGAGTCCTCGTGGCTCACAGATTAGTACAACAACAGTTGCAGGTACAGGTTATGCGATGATCATGACGCGAGAGCGATGCTTGCTTGCATTGAGTTCTTCTTCTGCTTCTTCTTCGATCAGGGGATAGGTTCCAGGTCGGCAGCCTGGGCTAGCAGGGTGGATGTCGTTTGAGTTTCTGTTTGTGTTTCATCCGTAGTCGGATGATGCTCTGATGTATTGGGATGTTGTATTCGTGTGGCATTGTATGCCTCTTGTATGTATCCCCATCTATTATGTAATGTTGATGTAATGATATCCACCTTGCAAAAGCGTTTCAATATGCGGGTTTATCCTTGGTGGCACCTTCGAGTTCCTTTTGGATAGGGTCGCATATTGGGCGTGACACGGAGGCCACGCCGGAGGCCACGCGGCCACGGTGTATTCCCCGCCTCCATCCCGACCGCCCCGGGCGTTGGCCCGCCACGGCGACGCTCGTGATGATATGTCCGTCGCGTCATCCGACCCGCAAACCAACCGCGATCAGCGCCAGGTCCTCCGGGAGCGGGCTCACAAGGACGCTCGAACTACGATCGAGCGCCGACATGACGCGCGCCACCAGTCGGACAAGCGGGCAGGGCCCGCTACGGACCACCCAGCGCCGGGAGGCTACGGTGGCCTACCTTATGAGGTGGGTTGTCCGGCCTTCACCCGTGAGCTGCGGCAGTTCCAGTTGCCCTCCCACCATACGTTCAAACCTGACGTTGGCGAGAAGTACAATGGCAAGACCCACCCGTCAGAGTTCCTCAGCATCTACACCATCGCGATGCAGGCTGCTGGGGCCCGCGACGATAAGGTGCTTGCCAACTACTTCCCATTGGCACTCAAGCCTAATGTTATGTCATGGTTGATGCACTTGCCGATGGATTCAATCTCTTCTTGGGCGGATCTATGACATGAGTTTGTTGGTGCCTTTACTGGAGGTCACCAAGCTCATGGCCAGGCGAGTGATTTACACATCATCCCCCAGAAGGAAGGAGAAAACCTGTGCAAGTACATCCAAAGGTTCAGCCGGGTGCAGTACAACATCCCCGATGTTCATCCCGCCGCTGTGATCAGTGTGTTCCACCAGAACGTGCGCAATCGCAAGATGCGTGAAGAACTGGCGATGAACAAGGTTAAGGATGTGGCCGAGCTTTATGTTCTGGCCGATCGGTGCGCTCGTGTTGAGGAGGGAAGGAAGTACCCCGGCGAAGAAGCCGGTGTGGAAACCGACTCCACTGGCGATATCGCCGCCCCAGCAAAGAAAGGCCGACGCCGTAATAGGAAGCGCAAGGGCAAGGCCGTGCTTGCTATTGAGGGATCCGACGACACCGATGCCATCAAGAAGACCAAGGCGAGCGACCCCGGCAAGGAGGTTGCCGGGTGTGACGCTTGCCGGGCCTTAGTGGCTACCGACAAGCCAGGAGGCTCAGACAAGCAGTACTAAAAGATCCACCGCACCAAGGGCCACGATCTCCAAAACTGCTAGCAGGTAGAACTGCTCAACGAGAAGCAGAAAGCCGAGTATGAGCGGCGGGACAAGGAGAAAGGCCCAGATGGTGCCGAGGAATCCAGCAAGAAACGTGGCGGCCAAGGAGGCTGCCGCGGAGAGGATAATCAACAAGAGAGGCCCGCCCGGGGCCGCGACAAGAAGCAGGAAGATGATGATCATGATGAGGACGATGAGTCCGGTGACCACGAGTTTCAGAAAGTCACAGAGGCCATGTGCGTCGATGGTGGCGCCTCGCTACATACGTCTCACCGCCAACTCAAGAAGTGGGTGCGTGAGGTCGCGGCAGTGGAACCATCATTCGATGCACGAAAGCCACTAAAATGGTCCAGCACCCCATCATCTTCGACACCGAGGACCACCCTGGCCGCACCACTGCGGTTGGGTGCTTGCCGTTGTTGGTTTCACCAACAATCTGCAACCTCAAGGTGAAGAAGATGTTGGTTGATGGCGGGGCCGGCCTGAACTTGATCTCGCCCGTTGTGGTCAGAAGGCTGCAGATCCCTGATGGAGACCTCGAGGAGACGGGTACGTTACAAGGGGTCAACCCGGGGAGGAGCCAGCCGAAGGGGAAGATCACGCTGCCCGTGACGTTCGGAGGCGAGCTGAACCATAGGATGGAGAGGATTGTCTTCGACGTGGCCGAGATCCCCTTGCCTTACAACGGGATCCTCGGCCGCCCGGCGCTAGCCAAGTTCATGGCGGCTTCACACTACGCCTATAACATGTTGAAGATGCCCGGGCCGATGAACATCATCACCGTCCCCTCTGACAAGAAAGATGCGCTGATCTGCACCGACCAACTCTATCGGGAAGCAGTTGCAGCAGCTGCCGCTAAGGCACCTGCTCCTGCCGACGAAGCCCCGGGGGAGAAGAAGACCGGCAAGATCCCTCGCACCCACTCCGGCAAGCGCACCTCTTCGGGGTGTCGCGCTTCCGTTGAGAACATGCCAGAGAGTTCCGCCGGCGAGAGCAAGAAGTCCAGAGCTGCACCACCAGAGACTAAGAAGGTGCCCATCATAAAGGATGGCACGGGGGGAGCGTTCACCATAAGCTCCACCCTTGACGGAAAATAGGAAAGCGGGCTCGTCACCTTCCTGCAAGCGAATGTCGATGTGTTTGCATGGCAAGCCTCCGACATCCCCGGTGTTCCCAGGGAGGTGATTGAGCAACACCTTGCTGTTTGTCCTCATGCGCGGCCCGTCAAGCAGAAGGTCGGGAAGCAGGCTCTAAAGAGGCAGGAATTCATCATGGAAGAAATCAGAAAGCTAGAGGCGGCAGGCTTGGTGAGAGGAGTACTCCATCCGACGTGGTTGGCCAATCCGGTAGTGGTGCGCAAGGCAAATGGGAAAGGAGGCTGTGTATTGATTACACAGACATCAATAAGGCATGTCCAAAGGATCCTTTCCCATTACCGCGCATTGACCAGATTGTTGACTCCACTGCTGGGTGTGACCTCCTATCATTCCTTGACGCCTACTCAGGATACCACAAGGTCTTCATGGCAAAGGAAGACGAGGAAAAGACAACATTTATCACCCCATGTGGTACGTATTGCTTTTTATGGATGCCTTTCGGGTTGAAAAGTGATGGCTCAACCTTTGCAAGAGCAATCCAAATTGGTTTTGATCCCAGCTGCATAGAAATATGGAAGCTTATATGGATGACACAGTGGTCAAAACCAAGGACAAAGCAACACTTGTGCAAGATCTGGAGGAAACATTCGAGAACCTGCGTAAGATCAACCTCAAATTGAACCCTGAGAAGTGTGTCTTTGGCGTCCCGTCCGGCAAGCTTCTTGGGTTCTTTGTGTCCCAGCACGGGATTGAAGCAAACCTAGATAAGATCAAGGCCATCGAGGAGATTGAGGCACCCAAGTGGATCAAGGACGTGCATCGGCTCACTGGCTGCGTTGCTGCCATGAGCCGGTTCATCTCCAAGTCCGTGGAGCATGCCCTTCCTTTCTTCAAGATCTTGAAGAAGGCAGGGCCAGTGGAGTGGACCTCAGAAGCCGAGGCAGCGCTGCAAGATTTCAAGAAATACCTCTCTTCTACCCAACTACTAGTCGCGCCCAAGCCACACGAACCGTTGTTGCTTTATCTAGCGGCAACGAACCAAGTGGTTAGCGGCTGCACTAGTGGCGCAAAGGGAGGCCGACAAAAAGGCAGCAACAGCGGCAGAGCCAACAGATGGCAGACCGAAACCCTCTCCGGCAGGGCTCGGTCCCGGCGAGGTCGAGTCCCCGGCAGGGGCCGGCGGCAGCACAACGGGACCCACGCAACCGGGTGAAGAGGCGCAGAAGAAGAAGATGGTGCAGCACCCAGTATACTTTGTTAGCTCCCTCTTGCAGGGGGCTAGGTCGAGGTACTCAGGTGTGCAGAAGCTGCTCTTCGGCCTCCTTATGGCCTCGAGGAAGCTGCGCCACTACTTCCAAGCGCATGAGATCATGGTGGTCACCCGCCTCCCATTGCAACGGATACTACACAACCCAGATGCAACGGGGAGGATCATGGAATGGGCCCTGGAGCTGTCAAGTTTCGGTTTGAAGTTTGAAAGCACCTCGACGATTCAGAGCAGAGTCTTGGCGGAGTTTGTTGCGGAATGGACCTCGACGCCCGACGAAGAGGTACAGGAGACCACTCTCCCCGGCAAGGAAGCGAGCTGCAACTGGATCATGTACTTTGATGGTGCCTTCTCACTGCAAGGCGCCGGTGCTAGAGTGCTGCTTGTCGCACCCACCGGAGAGCACCTCAAGTATGTCGTCCAGATGCATTTTCCCCGGGAGATGTCGACCAACAACACCGCCGAGTACGAGGGTTTGCTTGCTGATCTTAGGATCGCGGCAGACCTCGGAGTTAAGAAGCTCATCGTCAGGGGCGACTCACAGCTCGTCGTCAGGCAGGTCAACAAAGATTGTCAAAGCCCGTTGATGGAAGCTTACGTAGATGAGGTGAGGAAACTGGAGGAGCTCTTTGACAGTATACAAGCGGAACATGTCCCTCGAGCGGAGAACGACATCACCGACTACCTGTCAAAGCGCGCTGCCCTCAAGCTACATGTGGAACCAGGTACTTTTGTGCTTCAATTAACCCAACCATCCGTTGAGACGTTGACCGGGCAGAGCAAGCGGAGGAAGCTAGGCCCCGGCAAGTACTTCCCCACCAAGCTCCCCGGAGCCACTAGCGAGGATGCTACCGTGGGTGCCGACCCTGCCGCGGGGCAACTGACTCCGACAGGACCTCAGGTCATGGCCGTGGAGCTGGCCGCTCCCGTGGCAGAAGAAATGCCTTTGGTCCTTGTCGTCGAGCCACAGGCTCCGGCATGGGCACAGCACACCATCTGATTCCTTCAAAAAGGGGAGCTTCCTGAGGAGCAGGAAGAGGCAGAAAGAGTAGCCCGCCGGTCTGCTCTATACCAATTCGTGGATAGCGTATTATACAGAAGAAGGCCGAACGGGGTGAAATTGATGTGCATCTCCCGGGAGGAAGGACTAAAGCTATTGGCAGAGATACATGGAGGCATATGTGGCTCCCACATAGGGTCGAGGGCCCTTGCCGGCAAGGCTTTCCAGCAAGGTTTCTTCTGTCCCACCGCCCTCCAGGATGCGACGGCACTAGTAACCAAGTGTGAAGCGTGCCAGTCCCATTCGAAGAAGCTTCATCAACCAACTCAAGCCCTTCAAACTATCCCTCTCTCCTGGCCCTTCTCGGTCTGGGGGCTCGACATCTTGGGCCCTTTCCCCCGTGTAGTCGGGGGCTTTGAGTACTTGTACGTCGCAATCGACAAGTTCACAAAGTGGCCGGAAGTGGAAGCAGTGAGGAAGGTGACAACGCAGTCATCCATCATGTTTTTCAAGGGACTAGTGTGTCATTTTGGGGTACCCAATAGGATCATCACCGACAACGGCACACAGTTCACGAGCCACGCCTTCATGCAATATGTTGAGGATCTCGGCAGCAGGGTCTGTTTTGCTTCCGTGGCGCATCCACCGAGCAACGGCCAAGCGGAGAGAGCGAATGCAAAAGTCCCGCGAGGCTTAAGGACGAAGACTTTTGACAGGATGCGCAAGAGTGGAAAGCACTGGATTGATGAGTTGTCGGTGGTTCTTTGTTCGATCAGAATGACGCCAAATCGAGCCACCAGCAAGACACCCTTTGCCCTGGTATACGGGGCAGAGGCAGTTCTCCCCACGGAACTCATATACGGGTCACCTCGAGTGCTCTCTTATGATGAGCTTGAGCAAGAGCAATTGCGGCAAGATGAAGCAACGCTCCTTGAGGAAGATCGTCTACGGGCGGCTGTGAGAGCAGCATGCTAACAGCAAGCTTTGCGCCGCTACCATAGCCGCAAGGTTCATGCCCGGAGCCTTGAGGAAGGCGACCTTGTTCTTCGACATGTTCAGTCGGCCAAGCATTCCAACAAGTTGACGCCAAAGTGGGAAGACCCTTATCGGGAAACGCGAGTCACCAGGCCCGGCGCAGTCCGGCTGGAGACCGAAGATGCCATTCCAGTGAGCAACTCATGGAACATCAAGCATCTTTGCAAGTTTTACCCATAAGGCGCGGCTGTCGGGCCTCCTAGCAAGCCACCCTTTTGTACAAGCCATGCCGGCAAGGCATGTAACCCTTTGTACAAAGCCAGGCGCAGACCCTGAGCATAAATAAACGAAGCGCTGGCGCCCTAAGTTATAGCATGCATGCTAGGTCGAGTCACTTCCTCGGTTAGGGTTGATAGTGCTTAGCGGTGGCTAACCCCTAGCTTAGAGGTCGAGTGCGCGTCTCTCTGTTCTTCTATGTCTTCTTTGGCTTGCAGGGCACGAAAGCATTCATGTCGAGCTATTTTGGAAGAAGGGGACGGACCGGCGTCCGAGCCCCGGCAAGCTTAAAGTTGCTGGGGGGTACAAGAACAAGGATCCCTCCGTGGCAAGCCAAGGTCGCCGGGGGCTGCAGATCCAGATAAGTTATTTATCCCCCATCATGAACTCTGTTATGGACTGGGATGCGTGAAACCTTGTTGTGTCCCTAGGCTGCCGTGCTCCCCCTTTTCGGCACCCAAAGGTTATCCCCTGGGTCTGAATTTGGTCATAGCTGCGACAGCAAAGAATAGGGGCGAGGAGCCTAAGCCCACCTCATCCCTGCCTTCGTCGAAATCGTGAGAAAGGTCGAGCAAGGTGGGAGGACGGCAAGGCATGTTGCCGGGCAAAAAACACGTTTGTCTTAAGGATGACAAGGACTCACCCCTTGTCGTGGGTTCCTCCCACGAACGAAAATCCCGGCAAACATCCCTTTTTCATTAAAAAACATCCCGTACAGGTACAGTCCAAACGAAATGAAAAACATGAAAAAGGGGGATTACAAGTTCTAAAGCTAGCAAAAGCCCGAAGGCTTACAAGACTAAAAAGATATAAGGTGCCCGTAATCCCTTTCTTGTCCCTCTCCTTAGGAAATGGAACGAGAAAGAAGAAGGGAAAAAGGGGCGCCTAGGCAAGCTACGAGTGGCAGAAGACATCGAGAGAACGTCTCGGTGGCCGTCCAAGGGCTGGATGGTGATGGCGGCGCCGGAGGCAGAGCTCGAAGACGAGGCGGCAGGACGCCAACACGCGACGAAGGCGTCGGTGTCCACGTACTCCGACTTGACGGCCTCGCCGCTCGTCCTCTTCCTCTTCCGCAGCCTCCCTACGCCAGCCACCCAAGGAGGCGACCCCGAGAAGTTCAAGGAGACGGCAACATGGATGATGTGGTCGTCGGTGCCGCTCGGAGCGGCGCCCGACACCTAGTCGGACCCGTCATCCTACCGCCCGCTGCCCTCGCCGTCGCTGTCATTGTCTTCCTCGCCACTCTCGCTTGAGGAGGACTCTTCATCATCAGAGGAGCTCTCTACGCAGCACCTCACGTGGGTCCCAAAGTGCCTGAAGATCTTGACGGAGAGGAGGCCACCCTCCATTAGTTTAAAATGGAGAGCGAGCCCGTCCGTCTAGCTGTGAAGGCAAGCAAAGGTCTTCCACCCTCGGTGAAGATACATGACGTGAGGGGCGGGGAACTCGACGTCGACCCACGTGTCGCTGTTCCCGCAATCCCTCATGTGTAGCCGCAGCGCCTGCGGCGGATCTAGTTCCATCTCTCGTGCAAACGGGGTCAGAAGGCGAAGGCGACGGCATGGCGGATGGCGCAGCCTGACGAAGAATTCGCAGGGATTATCTCCAGCATGGCCCTCCATCGGAGGAAGGGCTGCTGGAGGGGGCGAGTGAATCTGCCGCCCCGTCCTCCTCTCCCCCGGGCTCCACGGCGGCCTCGGCCTCGCCCCCTCACCCTCCCTCTAGCGGCCGGCTCCGCCGCTACGAGTTTGTAACGCCCCAGATTCGATGCGCCAGGTGTCTGCCAGTTATTCGCCGTCGTTGCCATGTCATTTGCTTGCGTGTTGCATTTGGTCATGTCATCTTTTGCCTTTCATCTGCATGTTTTTCAAAACTTGCATCCGTTCAGGTTCCGCCGGTTCTCTCCGTTGTCCGTTCTGAGCCAGACACACTCGCATGCGCCCGCGACACCTCCGAAATATTATTTTATAAGTGGCAGAAAAATGTTCTCGGAATGAGACGAAAGTTGGCGTGCGGTCTTATTATAGTGTAGAGAGAGCGCCTGTCAAGTTTCGTCGCATTCGGAGCTCGTTTGATAGCCCAACCGTTAAACTTGTAGCGGTACCGTTGCCGATACATTCGTCGGACGTTTTCGGTCTCCGGAAACCGTACCGGGCCGCACCTCTTCTCTCTCTTCTCAGCCCACTAACCCCTCCTGCAGCCCACCTAGAACCCCCCTCCGAACGGATCTGTCGGATCACCATCGGAGGGCTCCGAACCACCCCAAAAACCCCTAAACCTAGACCCCTACCCTATTTAAACACCCCCCCTACCATTTTTGGCCTTCTCCTTCCTGCTACGAGTTCATGGGGAGGAGTGATGCGCTGTCTGGCCGAAACCCTCGCCGCTACTGATGAAGCATCGCCACGCCCCCTCGCCATGGCAGAAGAAGAAAGGAAGCATGAATGGAGAGAGGCAGATGGCGAAGGACTGAGAGGCACCGTCCCTCTCGCTCCCCTCTTTATAAAGAGGCAGAGGCGGGGCCTGGCCGCCCCATCCCAGCCAATCCGGCCTCTTGGAGTGACAACAAGCGGGGCCGTCGACCGCCCTCCCTGCTCCACTGAAGGCGCAAGGGAATTAACCCGCACGCACGCGACTACCCACGACCCCTGCGCCTGTCATTCGCTCTGCATGCAGCGAACGTGGCGCAAGGGGAGGACACAATGGGACGCGTGGAGCGACGGTTCTCGAGCAAGGACAGTAAATGGGAGGCGGCCCTGCGGTCTCGAAGAGACACACAAGCCGCCTCTTTACTGTCCACCGAAAGGTGACGCCAGCGTGCCCACGTCATGCGGGCGCATGACCCCCACGTCGCATGTTCAACGCAGGTTGTGGGGAAGCACAGCGTACGGGACAGTGGCCACGGTAAAAATCCGCCCCAATTGCCCGCGCACCATTCTGGGCCCGGCCCAACAACATGTTGTGCTTAAGTGTGGCCCAGGCCCGCGGGCTCTGCTGTTTACCCCTCTACTTGTGCACGGGCAGTTAGAGCCTCCCGACAGAGCCACACATCACAAGGCAGGAAGGGAAAGCCGGAGAAAAGCCGAAGCCACAAGGCGAGCAAAGGAAACAACAAAGGACCAAGACCACAAAGGTTGCACGGGCAATGCAGGTTGCCCCGGCAAGGACCCTTGCCAAGGGCAGCCTCAACAGCCCCGGCAAGATCCTTGCCGGGGCAGCTTGTCCACACCCGCTGAGCGAGCCACCTTCAAGCCCACAGACGCTGAGCAGTCGCGTTGGGACAGGGTTCGGGAGGCACCTCCGTGGTGGCATGCAGATCTTTATGAAGACAAAGAGCAATCAAGATCAAAAGGGGATAGGAAGGCAACCATCCCCACCCAAGAAACCCACAGGGGCCCCTGGTAAGAACCTTGCCGGGGAAGCCAGCGCGTCGCGGCAAGACCCTTGTCGGGCCACCCGGCATGACCATTGCCAAGAGCCCCGGCAAGGCCACTGCCAGGCCTGCACCAGCCAAGTTCCTACCACCATTCGTGCACAGCCGCCAACCCAACCAGCTGGGCAAGCACCTGCGTGGCAGCATGCAGACCTTCGTGGAGGCTCCACTACCGCGCCACCTCAGCTGCCTGCCTGCCTACATGGCGCTGCATGCGTTGCTGGCCGGGGCGCGTGTCGAAGCCAGGAGGGGCGGCGACGGACGGGACGGGCCTCACCCCCGTCCCCCAATAAAGTGAAGGACACCTAAGCCCCACATTTAATGCGTCTTGTCCTATAATGCTAGCGATAACCTCGCAATGATGTAGCACCTTCCACCTCCTGTGTGCCACTGTGACAGCCCCTTTCGCCTATAAAAGGAGGCCCATGGCATACTGAGAAGGGATTTGACTCTTTTGAACCTCACAACACCCAGAGCTAGTTCGAGAGCTCAAGGAGACTAATATAACCACCAAAGCAGGATTGTAGGGTTTTACGCATCTTTGCGGCCCGAACCTGGGTAAATCCCCTCTGTGCCATCCGTTCGTCCCGCCCTTCTCACGATTCCGCGCCCCGCAGCCGTAGAAGGGATTCCAGTGATCCCATAGGTGTCGTTTCCCACCGATAATTCTACTACATGGCTATCATGCAAATGGTGGTTGTGGCTTGCTTGGGGATGAAGAAACCACCAGGGAGAAGTGCGGAAAGCTCGCGGAAGAATCGCCGGAAAAGTTCCTCTCTCGGAGGGGGCTGATTAGGGGCAAGGGCAATAAGGTCATTTTCAATAGGACAAACCATAGTGAAAATGATGGGTACAGAACATGTTCGACAAGACGAAGATGTGGGCGTTGGATTCACCTCAATCAGAGTTACGAGTGAAAAGTTGTGGCCGTTCACTTTTTAGGCAGAAAAGAGCTAAAATAGTGAAACTTCACAAAATAAACACTTCGGCCGATTGAGCTGAAAAGGAGAAAGCGCATAATCGGAGAATACGTTTTCAGAATGGGAAGCGTGTTTCAAGCTGCAGTAGAAGTAGAGTATGCTTTCAGAGAAGTGAAAGCGCACTTCTGTCTGAAGCACAAGGGAATACGCCTTCCTAAAGGATAAAACGTAGTGGCGAGAAGCCGTTTCCACTTACGCTGACGAGG
Source organism: Triticum dicoccoides (assembly GCF_002162155.2). Taxonomy (NCBI): domain Eukaryota; kingdom Viridiplantae; phylum Streptophyta; class Magnoliopsida; order Poales; family Poaceae; genus Triticum; species Triticum dicoccoides. The sequence goes on along the minus strand of NC_041385.1, from coordinate 593,517,164 downwards.
CGGGGCGGGGTCAACAACGTGCGGCTGACTGGTAGGGTCACGGGCGACGCGGGGCCTGCCTGGCCCGTGGTCATCTTCTACCTCGCTCGTGCCCGCGAGGCAGAGGCACGGCGCGCGGCGCCGGCGCTCGTCCGGCCGGCTCCGGCCACCATTCGGGGCGCCCGGCACACCCCTGGATGCAGGAGACCAAGGCATTCCCGAAGGGGCAGGTCACGGTCGCCAGGGACTTCGAGGTCGAGGAGGACAAGGGCCATGGCGGAGGGGAGCTACGGGTGGCATTGGGCATCGTGGCCAGAGGACATCAAAGGAGGAGGGGAAGGGCTAGGGTGGCTCCGGGGTGTGGATGGGGGCCTCTGGATGTGGAATAAGGAGTGGAGACGCCCGGGGCTACTCAGATTCGAGCGGAGCCCGACGGCGGCTGCGGCGGCCATGGGAGACGAGGAGAGGCTTCGAGAGCAATTGGAGGGGATGGGCGGGGTTCTTGGAGGGTGAGGAGGCTGTGGATGATCTCGTAGTGCCGCAGGGATGCCCATTTAAAGGCGGGGCGAGGCGGTTCGAGCCGAGTGCCGTCGTGGGAGGTCCGGCCAATGCTCTGGCAACAAAAGCGATCACGGGAGGGCGAGGGAAGGCGACGAGGGAGGACGCGGACGAGGCGCAGAGGTCACGGAGATGAGGCAGAGCTCGGGGACAAGAGGAGGAAGAAGATAGGGGGTGGAAGATGACGCGGTCAAGGGCAGGAACTATGCGGCGACGGCGACGGCTCACCGGGGAAGCAAGAGGAGGGGGCAGGAGCTCCATAGGGACGACGACGGCTCGGGGAAGCGGCTAGACATGGCTAGGCGACGAGGGGACACGTGCACAAAGAGGGAGAAGAAGACAGAGGCGCTAGAGCACATGGATGACATGCCAAAACGGTGGTCACCGCGGCACTAGTGCACGCAGTGCACGGTGGCCGGCCCAACAATGTCTAGGGGACAAGGGAAGCAGAGGAGAACGCCAAGGAGGAAGAAACCAAGCATAGTGCTCACTTGAGTGGTCACAGGTAGCAAGAATACAAGTGAATAGCAACGTGTTTGGAGTTTGTTGTGGCTCACATGTGTGGAGATTAAGACTGATCTTTGATTGGTTTTGATCACTCACTAAGGTGACTAAGATGGTAGGGTTTCAGCTCAAGAGGAGAGGTTTAGCTAGTAGTTGCTGTGTAAGAGCATATTTGGTCCAGAAAAGGGAATTGGATGGTGCAATCACATAGAGGAGAAACTGAGCTAAAATTGGGCAAGGCAGAGTTATTTGGTCATATGAAGATGCTGCAAAAGTTTTCATACCAAATGGACAAGCCAAAATGGTACTTGCTTCACAAGCATCTCCACTCACCAGAAACTTGCAAAAATTCTAGAGGGGAAATGGCTAGATGGATTGAGCCAAAATTTGGTGGAGGGAGTTTATATGGATAAGAGAAGGCCTAGAAAAACTTGCAACCAAAATGGAGTAAGATAAAATATACTTGCTTCATAAACTGAAAATTTGGACAGAATCAAAGAATTAAAGATGAGCTCACATGGAGGCATGACATGAGCTCAACTTTGGTGCAGGGCTATGATATGATGATATTGAGGTCATGCATAAATTTCAACTCATTTGGATATGCCTAGCTTGTACCTTCTTCACATAGTTTCTTTCTAGACAGAAACTTTGGAAAATCATTAATAAAAAATTACTAGAAAAATGAGGTTGAATTTTGGCATGTGGCAATGATATGTATAGGAAAAGATGCCCAAGAAATTTGAGGTCAATTGGGCAAAAGAAGCTAGCACTTGCTTCACAATGTGCCATTTAGGGCAGAATAGGAAATTAATTATTTGAGGATTATTTTTTAACATCGCTGTCGGTGTCAAAACCGGCGGATCTCGGGTAGGGGGTCCCGAACTGTGCGTCTAGGCGGATGGTAACAGGAGACAAGGGACACGATGTTTTTACCCAGGTTCGGGCCCTCTCGATGGAGGTAAAACCCTACTCCTGCTTGATTAATATTGATGATATGGGTAGTAGAAGAGTTGATCTACCATGAGATCAGAGAGGCTAAACCCTAGAAGCTAGCCTATGGTATGATTGATGTTCGTCCTATGGACTAAAACTCTCCGGTTTATATAGACACCGGAGAGGGCTAGGGTTACACAGAGTCGGTTACAATGGGAGGAGATCTACATATCGTATCGCCAAGCTTGCCTTCCACGCCAAGGAAAGTCCCATCCGGACACGGGACGAAGTCTTCAATCTTGTATCTTCATAGTCCGGGAATCCGGCCAAAGGTCATAGTCCGGCCATCCGGACACCCCCTAATCATGGACTCCCTCAGTAGCCCCTGAACCAGGCTTCAATGACGACGAGTCCGGTGCACAAATTGTCTTCGGCATTGCAAGGCGGGTTCCTCCTCCGAATACTTCATAGAAGATGTTTGAACACAAGGATAGTGTCCGGCTCTACAAAATAAGTTCCACATACCACCGTAGAGAGAATAATATTTACACAAATCTAATCTGCTGACGTATTCCGTAGTGCGACATCACGCTACGGCCAAGCCTTTATTCGAATCGTTTTACTGTTCCACCTCAGCGCGTTTAGCGAGGCGGTTTTCTCTGTACGTCTTGTCAAAGTAGAGATCGTGTCCCCTTATTCCGGGATTCTCATCAATACGGGCGTGGGTAACCCAACCGCGCCATTAACCGCGGTGCTTGGGAGATAAGCGAGTTTTATTAGGCTGGTGGAGGCTCATAGTTTCGGCCGCCCATATAAGGGGATAAGGATCCGCCCTTTCCATCTACGCCTTCTTCCTCCTTTGCTTATCCATTCCTGCACACTCGAGCTCCAGCGCCCAAGTCCGCACTTCCCACCTCAACCTTCTCCAATCATGTCCGGAGCGGGAGGTAGATGGATGGCCTCCACCGTCACGGAGGGGCACATCAAAAAGTTGAGGAAGGCCGGATACTTGTCTAACGACATCGCGCACCGGCTTACAGATGGGGGGCAACTCATCCCCACCCCTAGGCCCCATGAGAGGGTCGTGTTTCTCCCCCATTTCCTCCGCGGACTAGGCTTTCCTCTTCACCCGTCCGTCTGGGGGTCATGTTCTACTATGGCCTGGACTTCCACGATCTGGCCCCGAACTTCATCCTCAACATCTCGGCGTTCATCGTCGTGTGTGAGGTCTTTCTCCGCATCCAGCCCCACTTCGGCTTATGGCTGAAGACCTTCAATGTCAAGCCGAAGGTTGTGGGCGGCCGACAAGCGGAGTGCGGAGGCGCCATGGTGGGCAATATAGCCAACGTTACATGGCTCGAGGGCGCCTTCGTAGAAACCATCAAAGGGTGGCAATCGGTGTGGTTCTACATCACCGAGCCGTGTGACCCTGAATGGGCAGCGGCCCCCGAATTCTGATCTAGCATCCCCACACGGCTCACCTCATGGAAAGAGACGGGCCTGTCATGGGGTAATTCGGCAGAGGTGACCGGACTTCAAACCTGCATCAAAGACCTGATCGACACGAAGGTTAAACTTGTCACCGTAGTCCAGGTCGTGCTCTTCCGCCGGATCCTCCCGTGTCAACGACGGGCTTTTAATCTGTGGGAATTCGACCCGGCCCAGCACCAAACTTTGTCCAGGCTCTTCGACACAACGCACGAAGATGCCTGGAAGGTGCTTTTCAAGAGCTCCGAGGTTCACCCTCCCATTACCGAGGATCACGGATTCTGCGTGAAGCGTCAAGCCAGCATGGTAAGCTCAATTTTCCCATTATGGGGTATTTGTTTTCCATAGTTTGACTCTATGCGGCATCTAAACTCCCATCCCTTTAACAGGACTGGCAGAAGAAGGCCGGACAGATCAACTGTCCGGCTCCTTTGCCGGAAGACCCAGCGGACGCCCGTTTGACAAAGCTGCTGGTTCCGGCACCTCACGTGGTGCCGGAGAAGAAGGCCACGGGGACTCGAAAGAGTTCCCGACGCCTGGTGGTGTGGGATTCATCGCCCAACGACCCCGAAGCGCCCTCCGCCTCCGAAGACGAGCAGGAGGAAGAAGAAGCCTCTCCCCCTTCAGCGGGGGGAGGAAAGAAAAGGAAGGCCGCCCCAACTGGGGAGGCCGGAGGGTCCAAGAAGGGGAGGACCCTTCTACCGGACTACGCCTCCGACGCCGAAGACGGCGGAGAGGAATGGCCATCCAGGGTCAAGCGCCTGGCAAAATCGTAAGTATCCAGATACCAGAATAACTTATGGCGCTCCTCTATTGTACAGTACCTTCTGACGCCGAATTCAATCATGAAGTCCGCCTGAGGGAGTCCTGGACTAGGGGGTGTCCGGATAGCCGGACTATTATCATCGGCCGGACTCCAAGACTATGAAGATACAAGATTGAAGACTTCGTCCCATGTCCGGATGGGACTTTCCTTGGCGTGGAGGGTAAGCTTGGCGATACGGATATGTAGATCTCCTACCATTGTAACCGACTCTGTGTAACCCTAGCCCTCTCCGGTGTCTATATAAACCGGATGGCTTTAGTCCGTAGGACGAAGGACAATCATACCATAGGCTAGCTTCTAGGGTTTAGCCTCCTTGATCTCGTGGTAGATCTACTCTTGTAACACACATCATCAATATTAATCAAGCAGGACGCAGGGTTTTACCTCCATCAAGAGGGCCCGAACCTGGGTAAAACATCGTGTCCCTTGTCTCCTGTTACCATCCGCCTAGACGCATAGTTCGGGACCCCCTACCCGAGATCCGCCGGTTTTGACACCGACATTGGTGCTTTCATTGAGAGTTCCTCTGTGCCGTCGCAATCAGGAAGGATGCCTTTTCCCATCTTTAAAGACGGCACCGTCGTCAAGGGAGCTTTGGCCGCCGACCAAACTATCCGGCTAGGTGGTTTTCTTATGACCGCCTGTTCGGCCACCGCCCCGACGATGACCTCTCAGGTCATCAAAAGCGATCTTCACGTCAGCTCGGAATTCGCCGAGCAGCTAGATCCGATTGAGCTCTCCTTCATAAATGAGCTCTTGGATCGCATCATCGCCCTGGGAGTCGCTACAGACTACGATCAGATTGGTCTTAAAACCGATCTGAGAGAAATTAACTCTCCCCAGGCTACCCACCACGTTGTTGTTGTAGAGGAACAATGCGGCGACTCTTCTTCTATGTTAAAAAGCAGCTATGTTCGGATTCCCGATCCCTCCATGCTGGATTCCCGCGGAGGGACGAACGTCAATCAAATACTGAACTAAAGTCAGGCATTGGACCAGATTTGTCGGAAAACATCCAACAAACCAAGCTTCCAAATCCGGAAACTTCTTGGCCTTTGAGCCTCAGATCTGGCGGGGTTCTGAATTTAATTCCACCCGCCCACCCAAACATAAGCGACCTATCTCAAATACGGCAAGAGCCCGATGAAATAGTACATCATTACTGGGCCAGATTCCTCCTAGTTATGAACAGGATAAAGGACTGCCGTGAAGAAAGCGCGATTTCAATTTTCTGCAACAATTGCACGGACAAGGGAATCATGAACGCCATAAGTCGTCGCGAAGTTACACGCTTCGCGACCTAGCGACCATTGTACAAAAATACTGTGCGATGGAGAGTGCCTGGAAAACCAAAACTAGGTTTTGGGACAATCCGGCCCTGAATACAAACCCAGTTCGAAATAAAAGGGTGCGTCATACTCAAGCACCTGGGTTAAAAACCAAAAAGCAAAAAACCCCTAAAGGGCACGGAACCGTACTGGAGGGATGGCTCAACGGACCCTGCAAAATCCACAGTACGGAGGGCGCCACTCTAACACATAGCCTTCGAGCATGTTGGATACTACGGCAGGTGGCCAAAAGTGGCGAAGGCTTTCTAGCCCCGGGCAACCAGCCCAGCAGTACTAGTACGGTATTAACAGTCTTCGAGACTTTCACATCAAATAACATGCGGAAACGATCAATCCGCAGCCTCGCCGAAGTCTACCAAGTAGCAACAACAAATCCATGGAGCGACACGGCCATCACCTTCATTGCCAGTGATGAGCCTAAATTCCGAATAGCTCGAGCACCAGCTGCATTGGTCCTCAGTCCGATAGTGGTCGACTTTCGTCTTACCAAGGTACTCATGGATGGCGGAAGCGGATTAAACCTCATCTACGAGGAAACCCTTCAAAAATTGGAAATTGACTGGAGCCGCATTGAGCGAAGCAGCACAACCTTCAGGGGAATAATCCCTAGTCGAGAAGTACGCTGCACAGGAAAAATCACACTAGACGTAGTGTTCGGCTCGCCGGACAATTATAGGTCCGAAGAGGTCACGTTCCAAGTGGCCCCATTCGGCAGCGGATATCACGCCTTGTTAGGGCGAGAGGCATTCACAATCTTTCAAGCTATACCCCATTACGGGTACATGAAGCTCAAAATGCCCGGGCCCAATGGAATAATCACTCTCGCCAATGATCCAGATATAGCACTCCGCGCTGAAAATAAGACAGCCGCACTGGCCCTAGAGGCATTATCCGAAGCCCTAGCGGCAGAGGAACTCACTGCACTGCGCTCCACGGTGGATAGGGACGATGTGATACTCGATAAGAGGTCCAAGTCCACCTCCTTTAAACCAGCGGACGAAGTAGTCAAATTCCAGGTCCATCCAACGAACCCCACAAAGACGGCCTCCATCGGGGCACAATTGAATCCTGATGTAGAAGCCGCACTACGAGAATTCCTTCGGGAAAATTGGGACATTTTCGCCTGGCACCCTTCAGATATGCCAGAAATCCCACGCAGGTTGGCAGAACACAACCTAAACATCCTAAAAGGATTCAAGCCAGTCAAACAGGCTCTTCGGCGATTTTCCGAACCCAAAAGACAGGCAATGGGAGAGGAGCTAGCCAAACTCTTAGAAGCCGGATTCATCAGAGATATAAAACATCCGGACTGGCTAGCCAACCTGGTAATGGTACCAAAAAAGGACAAATCATGGCGCCTTTGTGTCGATTTCAAAGACCTTAACAAGGCCTGTCCAAAGGACCCTTTCCCTCTCCCTCGCATCGACCAAATCATCGATGATACCGCAGGGCACGATTCATTGTGCTTCCTAAACGCATACTCCGGATACCATCAAATCAAGATGGCGGAAAAAGACCAGGCCGCAACGGCATTTATTACTCCATACGGACCATTCTGCTTCAACACAATGCCCTTCGGACTCAAAAACACCGGCGCAACATATCAGCACATGATTCAGACATGTCTGGCCACCTAGATAGGCAAAACAGTAGAGGCATACGTAGACGATGTGGTCGTCAAGACCAAACACGTCGAAACTCTAGTACACGACTTGAGGGTGACATACGACAACCTCCGAGCATATGACATTAAGCTCAACCCGGAAAAATGTGTTTTCGGCGTACCAGCCGGAAAGCTCTTGGGCTTCATTGTATCCGGTAGAGGAATTGAAGCAAACCCAGCCAAGATCCGAGCTCTGTCACAATTGGATATCCCAAAAGACCTCAAGCAAATACAAAAACTAACTGGATGCGTGGCGGCTCTAAGCCGCTTCATCTCCCGTTTGGGAGAAAAGGCATTGCCCCTCTATCGCCTCCTCCGGCGCACCGAACATTTCGAATGGACGGATGCTTCCACGGCCGGACTCGAAGAAATTAAGGCCGTATTGGCAACAAATCTGGTCCTGGCCGCGCCCAACCTGGGCGAACCGATGTTATGATATATCGCAGCAACACATCAAGTTGTCAGCGCGGTACTCGTCATCGAATGAGAAACAGAAGGGCACAAATTCCCTCTTCAAAAACCAGTGTACTACGTATCCACTGTCTTAACTCCATGCAAGTACCAGTACCCACACTATCAAAAGATAGCGTATGCGGTGTTCATGGCATCCCGGAAGCTGCGACACTACTTTCAAGAGTGTTCCATAACGGTGGCCTCCGAAGTACCTCTCAACGACATTATAAACAATCGCGATGCGACGGGCAGGATTGCAAAATGGGCCATTGAGATCTTACCATTTGACATAACCTACAAACCACAGCGAGCTATCAAGTCGCAAGTTCTGGCCGACTTCATCGCCGAATGGACCGAAGCCGAACTCCCTAAAGAGTACGGCGCATACTCCAATTGGATCATGCATTTCGACGGCTCCAAAATGTTGGCTGGCTTGGGGGCTGGCGTCGTCTTGACGTCCCCAACCAGAGACACAGTCCAATACGTGCTTCAAATAATGTACACGGACTCCAACAATGCAGCCGAATACGAGGCCCTTCTACATGGCCTCCGGATGGCAATCTCCATGGGTATTCAACGCCTAGAGGTGCGCGGGGATTCAAACCTCGCAATATCCCAAGTAAATGGAGACTTTGATGCCAAGGATCCGAAAATGGCAGCCTACCGTAACGTCGTCATAAAAATGTCAGCCCGGTTCAAAGGACTTGAATTCCACCATGTAGCCCGGGATAATAACCAGGCATCAGACGTGTTGGCACGCATCAGCATGAAACGCGACGCCGTCCCTCCAAACATCTTCCTCGAGCGGCTCTTTAAGCCATCCGTATTATGGGAAGAGGAGTCCGGAAATAACAATCCGGAACCAACTACATCACCTAACACAGAACATTCTGACACAATCGGTGGCTCAGCCAATGAGATAACAGATTCAGCCCACGAAATACTGGCAGAATTGCCCCATGGACAGAACCATTCCTAGCCTACTTAATCAGGCAAGAACTTCCCGAAGACCAAAATGAGGCCCGCTGCATAGTTCGGCGATCTAAAGCCTACAAGGTCCATGAGGGAGAACTTTATAAGAAAAGCACGACCGGAGTCCTTCAAAGGTGTATCTCCGAAGAGGAAGGGCGAAATCTCCTGGCTGAAATTCACGCCGGACTCGGCGGGCACCACGCCGCCGCCCGGGCCCTTGTAGGCAAGGCCTTCCATATAGGATTTTATTGGCCGACCGCCCGGGCAGATGCTCAAGACTTAGTCCAACGATGCGTCGGTTGCCAGCTCTTTGCTAATTAGAGCCACATGCCACCCATCGCCCTCAAAACTATACCCATCACTTGGCCGTTCGCGGTCTGGGGGCTTGACATGGTTGGACCCCTTAAAGGGGGAACCCACAAGCACAAATACTTATTGGTCATGGTGGATAAATTCACCAAATGGATAGAGGCCAAGCCGGTTAAAACGGCAGAATCCAAACCTGTGATAGACTTCATATCCGGGGTAGTACACCGCTTTGGCGTCCCCCACAGCATCATCACTGATAACGGCACAAATTTCACGGCCGACGAGGTGAAACTCTGGTGCAAAAACATGGGCATCAAGCTCGACTACGCTTCAGTCTACCACCCTCAAACTAACGGTCAAGTGGAACGAGCAAATGGTCTAATCATGAGCGGCATCAAACCCATATTAGTGGGGTCCCTCACGGAATCTAACACGCATTGGGTAGAGGAGCTCGACTCCGTCCTCTAGGGGCTGCGGACCACGCCAAACCGCACAACCGGATTCACACCATTTTTTATGGTATACGGCGCTGAGGCAGTTTTGCCCTGCGATATAATTCATGACTCACCTCGCATGCGCATGTACGAGGAAAGAGAAGCCGAGTTGGATCGGCAGGATAGTTTGGACGCTTTAGAGGAGGAGCGCGACGTGCCAAAATCCCGTTCCGCATTCTATCAGCAGCAGGCTCGAAGATATCAAAGCAGAGAAGTACGGGCCAAAACTTACAATGTTGGCGAGCTAGTTCTACGCCTGCCGGATAAGAAAAAGGACAAACTTAAGCCCAAATGGGAAGGTCCCTTCATCATCGACCAAGTCCTTACCGGCGGTGCATATCGTCTACGCAACGCATCTGACAACAGACTCGAGCCAAACCCATGGAACGCAGCCTGTCTCCGAAGATTTTACGCCTAGCGCCGAACTCAGGGTTCGTCTCCTTCCTCCGTCCGCCTTTCATATTTTTTTCGCTGTCTTTGTTTTCCCCCCCTTTTTTTCCTCCCCCTTTCAGTACAAGCCTCTTTAGGGCTGATCTGCGCTATGTTTGCACTCACTCGATGTGCTACTCGCACTCGTTATACCTGGGGGCTTCTTTAACAGAAGCTTATTTATATGGGCTTCATGCCCAACACATGTGTCACACTTCCGCATGTGCCTTTTGATCACCATTATATGCATCGATATGACTTAAGTTTTGGCCAAGCCGGGTTGCCTGGCTCCTGTGCTTACCCCTACGTTCCCGATTGTTCAGCTAGGAGGTAAAGGGAGCACCTCTGCGATTGTTACTGCCGGGTCAGCCGGATGTGTACCTCATACTGGGTGAAGCCGAAGGCTAGCGTTCTTAAGGGAATATTCGGTCGGTGACCTGAAAGATGATTTATTACTTACTTATTTATCTGCCCCCAGATGCTTTTTCTGCTATTTTCGCAGTCCGGACATGCACTTTAGGGCATGCCTCCCAGGGAAAGGAACCCTTAATGGAACTATTCTCCCTGGAAGATGTTTCTTACTAACCATGTAATATAACATAGCTAGTTGGGCACTTGTCTGATAAAGCAATTATGACCCCTACGCCTTGTCTCCATGCATGCCCCGGTTCTTTTATAACCGTAAGGGTATTCGTACACACTCCGGACTGTTAGGTCCCGAGGTTGAAGCGAAAAGGTCTGCAAAGGCAAATGATCTACAATCCGGCTAGAAGGCATTTTACATGTCATTTTAAAATTACATCGTCAAACTAACTGATTGTACTCCTGTTCAATCCCATCTAACAGGCTGTCTAATTTACAGTCCTGTTGGGAATATTTCGCGGCCAATTCTACTTGGCCATACATCAGGCTCACAGGGATCTCCTTCCCATCGGGCCCCACAGGTCTGGCCTCGGCCATGTGGTTTGGGTCAGCCTTCGGGTACCGCGTCTTCACCATGGCCCAGGCCTCCCTGGCTCCCTGACGGTAGGCCGATATCTTCCATAGATGGAGACGCCGCCGTACTCCCTGAAGCTTCTCAGCAAGCCCTCCAAGGCCCTCAGGTAGGGAGACGGAAGGCCATAGGGCCTGCACGACGCCGCTTATCGCCTGCCGAACACGTTCGTGCAGTTGCAGCAGCTCGGGAAGAGGGTCTCCCGTGGAACAAGGCATCTCCTCCGTTGAACGACCCGTGAGCACACCTACAGACACATTTTTGTCAATCGACTTCCTCGCCGAACTCTTCTTTTCAAAAGAGTTTGCTCAAGCACTTACTATAAATGCCGCGACGAAGCCGCCGATTCTCCTTTACGAAGTTAGACAGCTGGACCCGAACATCTTTTAGTTCTTCGCCCAGCTGGGTGTTGGCATCTTGGAGTTTGTTCCTCTCCTGCTGCACCTTCATAAGCACCCTCTCGCCGGCCTTCAACTGGCGCAGCAGATGTTGCTTGTCCGGATCTAGTCTGGCACCCTCTGCAATATTATTGTCAGACTATACACACACGCCGCACTTCATAAGCTACTTCTTTTCAAAATATGAATTACCAGAGGGGGTCTCCGTAGCTCCCCCGGCAGCGGCTAGTGCGGCCTCAAGTTGGGCCTTGCATTCTTGAAGCTCCTGGGACAGGTGGGTATTCTTCTCGGTAAGATCCTGCATAACAACTGATCCTTAAATCAGTTAGTTTAACTATTTTAAGTCTCGGGGGCTACTGCCATATATAACTATTAAAATTCCTCACCCGTATGTCTTTTACATACTGCTCCGTGGCTCTGGTTAAACCATCTTGAGCAGCACGGAGGTGCGCGTCTCCCACATTAAAGGCATTCAACGCCTCTGGGGAGAAACACGCGTCACGAAGAACTATCCGACGACGCCTGTGATTCATGGCGCTCTCCACCTCAGACCTGGTGGCGGACAACCTGTCGGCATCCTCCGTTGGAGGAGCATCCGGCTCGCGCCTTGCGCTCGCCTCCCCCTCCGGACCAGGCATTGGAGCCTGGCTGGCGGAGGCTTGGTTGGCACCCTCTCTGGACTCAGTCTGGCGAGCGCTCTTTCTCCTGGAAGAATCATGAGCTTTAATATACCTCCCAGGAGTCTTTCCCTTAAAAGACAATGGTGCACCATACCTTTGCGGCGACATTTCGATTCGCGCCGCACTCCTCTTCCGCCTGCTAGGCCGCACTGACCTCGTTTGGTTAGTCGCTGCGGGCTCGGCTTCCCGCCATAAAGGCGCCTCCTACGAAGCACCATTGGTACACGGTGGTCAGAAACAAGCATTAAAAAAGTAACGGTGTCAGGACTTCGGTCGTACTCACCTGGGAAGCCGGACATAAACCGGGGTAGTCAGACGTAATGGCGACTAAAGCATTGTCTATGCTGAGCTGGTGGAACACCCCGTCAATCAAATCCACCTTTATGTCCGGATCCTCTTCGGAGGCCGGATCAAGGGATCTTCCCGGATCCTCGGGTTGTGGAGTTGGGCTTTCTATGCCCGCCACATCCCGGCGTATTTCCTACGTCGAAATCATAAAGTAAGACACTTATCTTTGAAAGCACGGATCAGATATATAAGCGTCCGCTTACCCAGCTCCGAGGGTTATTCATGGAGAATCCATTCAATGGATTCGTGCGGAGGAAGTCCTCCTTCTCCCCCTTGTACAAGCTGGACAGGATCTTCACCAGATCGGCGGCCGATCCCGACCCCGTGCGGCCATGACGGGTGGCGTCGTTCTCCCCGTTGAAATCCCACATGGGGTGGCCCCTATATTGGAGCGGCTGCACCCCTCGCATAATGCATGTGGCCATGACTCCAATCATGGTTAATCCGGAATGGGCTAGTAACCGTATCCGGCCCATCAGATAGTGGACGCTCCTGTCGTCTTCCCGTTGAGGGCTCCGTGGGCGCCAACTCAGTTGTTTCTTCAGAGGAGCGTTGCTAAACTCCGGGAGGCCAATCCGGACTGGATCCGGTAGCGGGGCGTCTTCCATGTAGAACCACTCCGAAGGCCAGTCTTTGGACGCCTTCTTCGGGGTTCCGGATAAATATCCGGTCCCGGCGATGCGCCATATTTCGGCTCCGCCCACTTGATATATCGACCCCTCGTGAGAACGGGGTACGAGGCAAAACAGCCTCTTCCACATCGCAAAATGGGGCTCGATGCCCAAGAACAGCTCGCAAAGAGCTACAAAGCCCGCGATGTGCAAAATGGAGGCAGGCGTAAGGTGGTGAAGTTGGAGTCCATAGAACTCCAGGAGCCCCCGGAGAAACGGATGTATGGGAAATCCGAGTCCCCTTATTAGGTAGGGGACGAAGCATACCCGCTCTCCTTTGGAGGGATTGGGGACGCTCTCCGCCTGTTTCCCACCCTTGTAGGTGGCCAGTCCGGCTCGAACCGGAACCATAAAGGCTGGGGGAAGGTATCCCTCTGCTTGGAGCGTCACTAACTCGCTATGCGGGACTGAGCATCTCCTCCAATCTCCTGGCTGAGGACTGGGAGCGCGAGAAGAGGAGCCGCGTCGACTATCCATGATGGAATGGATTTCTTGTCAGATGCGCCTCGATGAGTACTTGCGGAAGGAGGATGGTGTGATTTGGATCTGGATCCTCGCCTCTCTTATAGGCAACTTATTCGCGCAGCTAGGGGGTAAAACGTAAGAATACCCTGGCTTTTCGCATTTGTACAACACGTGGAAGAAGGCCATTATTGGACGTGGAAGCCAAGGAGCGCAACATTTATGAAGCAACCGGACACTATCCGGTAAACACGTGGAGCGTGAAGGAGAACCCTCCTTGCAAACGCCGAAGACAACATACGCGCCAGACTCGTCGTCATTGAAGCCTGGTTCAGGGGCTACTGAGGGAGTCCTGGACTAGGGGGTGTCCGGATAGCCGGACTATTATCATCGGCCGGACTCCAAGACTATGAAGATACAAGATTGAATACTTCGTCCCGTGTCCGGATGGGACTTTCCTTGGCATGGAGGGCAATCTTGGCGATACGGATATGTAGATCTCCTACCATTGTAACCGACTCTGTGTAACCCTAGCCCTCTCCGGTGTCTATATAAACCGGATGGCTTTAGTCCGTAGGACGAAGGACAATCATACCATAGGCTAGCTTCTAGGGTTTAGCCTCCTTGATCTCGTGGTAGATCTACTCTTGTAACACACATCATCAATATTAATCAAGCAGGACGTAGGGTTTTACCTCCTTCAAAAGGGCCCGAACCTGGGCAAAACATCGTGTCCCTTGTCTCCTGTTACCATCCACCTAGACGCACAGCTCGGGACCCCTACCCGAGATCCGCCGGTTTTGACACCGACACCGCCCAAGGCTCAGCTCGGCGATTCATCGAGCGGCTCCCTGGATTCGTCGGATGTGAATAGCGCTTCACTCCAGACGGCCTCCTCCCCTCGCCCTACGGACGACGCCGAGGCGGAGTCCCAAAAGGGACTAAACCAGGGGGAGGTGCTCCTGGAGGCGCCGCAAGGCGACCTCCCGGACTCCAGGCCCAAAGGGGATGAAGCCCCAGAGGGATCTAAGTCTAGCCCTGGGCCGGACACCGCTCCGGAACCTTCAGCGGTTCCGGAGTCCGGCAGGCGGACCCTTTGCAAGAAAGGCAAGCCTACGACGCCGGCAGCCTCCGTCCAACCAGAGGCGCCGGACAATTTGCTGGAGGTTCTTAACGACGCCTCCATCAACGAGGAGCACCGCACTGTTATGAGTGCGGTGATTCAGAAGGTTCAGTCCGCCAAGGGCGGGCTGACAGAAGCCTGTACCAGCCTGCTAACAGGCTTTGAGGTATGTATTTGAAACATATAAAAATGTTACCGCGTAGACAGTAGCCCCTGATGCTCAGTGTGGTGTTCGGAAAGAAACGCCGGACTAAGGATCTAAAAAAGATATACACAGGAGTCTAACATAAATATGTCAATATGGGAATGCAGGCTGCGCTACTGACCTATGCCGCACTGACTGCGGAGGTCGATGCATTGAAGCAGAGCCTCGAGCAGTCCAAGAACGAGCTCGGTCGTGCCAAGAAGCAGCTCAAGGACCAGGAAGGTATGTAATACCTTATGTAAGTATATAAAAAATACCTGGATGCAAATAATGATAGGACCAACATGAATGTTGCAGGGGCCACATCCGAGGTGGCGACCCTGAAGGAAGCGCTATCCAAGGCCAAAGACAATGCGGCCGTGGAGCGCACTGAGCGAGAAAAGCAAGAGGCGCAGGTGGCGGAGGTGCGGCAAGAGCTCGATGCTCTCGTGAAGAAACATGAGAGTTTAGAGCTTGACTCGAAGACTCGAGAGTCTGAGATTGCCTCGGCACTTGAAAGCGCCAAATATGCCAAGGGCGAAACCCAAAAAGCCCTCTAGGAGATTGAGGCAATGAAATTGATTGCGGCGGGTAAGGCATTCTTTATGCAAAGCAAGCACGTGAAAGTAAATTACCTGTTACTTACCCGCATCCGGAGCTCTCCAGGAGCATTCGCAGATCTGCCCCGCAGTGTATCCGACACCGCCGCATTCTACCGGGCCAAGGAAGGAAGTTCGACGGAGAAGGTGTTCTGGTCCCAGTATGCTGAGGCTGAATCCCCGGTGCCCTTGAGCGACCAGCTGAAGCAGCTGGTCGAGCTTCATAAGGCAGCCGAACAGGCCATGAAGGGCCTGAGAGGCCGGCTGTGGCCTTGGGAGGTCATGCCTTTGAGCTACTTTGGGCTGGTGCGGCAGCTGGTGGATGCATGTCCATGGCTTGAAGTCATCAAGCGCTCCGTGTGTATCGAGGGCACCCGTAGGGATTTTGCCCGTGCTAAAGTGCACTGGGGCAAGCTGGATGCTGTGAAGCTGGTGAAGGATGGGCCACCGAAGGGGAAGGAGCATCACAGGCCCGAGATGTATTATGAGGGCGTCCTGAAGGGTGCCCGTCTTGTAGCGAATGAATGTACCGGGGATGTAATTTTTGAGTAAACTCGCTCGTGTTTATCCTGTGTGCTGAAAACTTGTTCATATGCGCTAAGCAACTCTTTTTGAATTTAAAATATTACCTTCTGTGCGGCCGTTTATGAAATGTGGGAGATGCAAGTCGTCGGCTTCTACCCCCATGCCACGAGTGCTGGGGTGTTCGGGATAAACCTGAGCGCTCTTGTTCCCTTTATTGGGTCCATCTAGGGAGGCGCTCAGCACAACGAACAAGGCCGTCGGACTTATAATGCTTTATCACTCTCGCTTAGCCATAGAATTCTATAATTTTAAATTTCGGCGAAGCCCCTAGTATTCGGAAGACCGAGTTCAGGGCGCTATCCACGCCTAGGACGGATAAATCCAGCTCCTCGCTCTAAGCGGCATAAGTCTTTAGGGACTCGAAAAACCTCTCGAACAGCGACCGGTCTCTTGCCCTATCATGACGGTCAGTTTTAGCTTTCTCTACTGAGGTGTTAACCCAGCTCAACTGGGCACAATCGCAGTAGTTCTCCCATCGCTACCTTAGCCGACATTGCGGAACGTAAGGTACCAAAACATGGGAGCCTGGCAAACCCAACTATTGACCCAAGACATGATTCGGAGCCGATGCATATAATGCTATAAGTTCGGGGTGCCGCACTCATGGGAGTGTTCGGTCTTCTCACACCGTATTATGGGGTACTTAAGCCCTGGTGTATTGGCCGTACCAAAGTGTACGGTAGCATAATGTCATGACTGAACATATTTATATAAAAATGAATGAATACAATAACATACAAGAGCTATGTATTGTTATTTAAAGGGCTGGTATGAAAGCAGAACGATACAAATAGTGCGATAAGCAAGGGATGGGATTATTTGACCTTTCCCCCTCCAGGGGCAAGCTACGAGGCTTTAAGTAAGATAGGTATTTAGCTCGTTATAGAGACCACCCGGACATTTGACGTGGCTTGTTGTCCCCATGGCTGTTGCATCGTGTGTTCGGCGAGTGTATTGCCGGACAGGCCTTCCGAATAGTGGAGTCCTGAAAGTGTGTGTGTGTGTGTGTGTGTGTATATATATATATATATATATATATATATATATAAGAAGAAGAAATGGCAAAATCAGGAGCCCGTAGTGCGGTTGAGCCACATTCTGGGCGTTCCGTGGTTGTGCCCCTCCCCTTATGCCCATGGTATTTCCAGAGCGTAGTTATGTACGCGTGGTACTGCTATCGCAATCTCGCGAGGGCTGGGGTTGGGGCCGCACTGCTATGCTTGCTCGGAACGTGCCAGCCGGTTTTGTTGTAGGTTACTTTGGGCGCGCTTGACATTGTCCGGATGTTTAACAGCCGGATTGGAGAATTGCCTTAAGAGGCTACTTTGTACTTCCGCCGCCAGGGCCGCCGTGTGCTCCTTTGTTCGGAGAGAGCGTTCGGTGTTTCCATTGACCGTAATGACTCCGCGAGGGCCTGGCATCTTGAGCTTGAGATATGCGTAGTGCGGCACCACATTAAATTTTGCGAATGCGGTTCGTCCGAGCAGGGCGTGATAGCCACTGCGGAACGAGACTATGTCAAAGATTAACTCTTCGCTTCAGAAATTATCTGGGGATCCGAAGACCACTTCGAGTGTGACTAAGCATGTACAGCTGGCTTCTACACCTAGTATGACGCCTTTAAAGGTCGCCTTTGTGGGTTTAATCCTTGAGGGATCTATACCCATTTTTCGCACTATATCCTGATAAAGCAGGTTCAGGCTGCTGCCGCCGTCCATAAGGACTCTAGAAAGGTGAAATCCGTTAATGATTGGGTATAGTACCAATGCGGCGAATCCACCGTGATGAATGCTAGTGGGGTGGTCCCTTCGATCAAAAGTGATCGGGCAGGAGGACCACGGGTTGAACTTTGGGGCGACTGGCTTCAACGCATAGACGTCCTTGAGAGCATGCTTCCGCTCCCTTTTGGGGATATGGGTTGCGTATATCATGTTCACCGTCCGCACTTGTGGGGGGAAGCCCTTCTTTCCTCTGTTGTTCGGCGGCCGGGGCTCCTCCTCGTCATCGCTATGCAGCCCCTTGTCTCTGTTTTCGGCACTTAACTTGCCTGGCTGCTTGAACACCCAACAATCCCTGTTGGTGTGATTGGCTGGTTGTTCGGGGGTGCCGTGTATCTGGCACGAGCGATCGAGTATCCGGTCTAAACTGGATGGGCCCGAAGGATTTCTTTTGAATGGCTTCTTCCGCTGACCGGGTTTAGAGCCTCTAAATCCGGCATTAACTGACGTATCCTCAGTATTATCGCCGTTAATGTCGCGCTTGTGCTTGTTACGACGTGACCTGCCATTGTTGTCCTTGGTATCTGAGTTACCAGGGCTCTTCGTTATGTTATTGCTACGAGCTAGCCAGCTGTCTTCTCCCGCGCAAAAGCGGGTCATGAGTGTCGTGAGGGCTGCCATAGATTTCGGCTTTTCCTGTCCTAGGTGCCGGGCAAGCCATTCGTCTCTGAAAGCACAAGTGCTCCCTAGGTGGTTTTGGTAATTAATGTCAACATATCTCTTGTTGGACTAACACTTTTATCTAGTATTTTTCAGACAAGTTCAACAATGGAGTGGCATGGACTAAAGGATGTGGGAACTCCTTCAAGATGCTAAGGACAAAGGATTGGCTCAAGCTTCAAGCTCAAGACTCTTCATTTTACATTTCAGTGATCCAAGATCACATTGAGTCTATAGGAAAAGCCAATACTATCAAGGAGGGATGAGGTGTTGCTTAATGAGCCTCTTGCTTCAAGTGCTTAGTGATATGCTCCAAAACCCTCAACTACTTTCCCATTTCCACACATATGTCCTAAACCTAAAGTCAAACTCGGCCCCACTGATTCTTTCTATCCGGCACCACCGAGTTTGGATGTCTTAGACACTGCCACAAACCCCAGGCAAATCGGTCTCACCAATAGGGATCTCGGTCTCACCGAGATGGGATTGTAATCTCTCTGTGTATGTCCATTATCAAAATCGGTCTCACCGAGTTTGAGCAATCGGTACTACCGAGATTACAATGCAAACTCTCTGAGTTTGATAATCGGTCAAACCGAGTTTGTCTCACCAATAGGGATCTCGGTCTCACCGAGATGGGATTGTAATCTCTCTGTGTATGTCCATTATCAAAATCGGTCTCACCGAGTTTGAGCAATCGGTACTACCGAGATTACAATGCAAACTCTCTGGTTAACTTATTATCAAAATCGGTCCCACCGAGTTTGATAATCGGTCAAACCGAGTTTGCCTGACCAACTCTCTGGTTAGCTTATTACCAAAATCGGTCCTACCGAGTTTGTGTAATCGGTATCAGCGAGATTACGTTATGCCCTAACCCTAACCATATCGGTCCTACCGAGTTGCATTTCGGTCCCACCGAAAACCCTAATGGTCACATTATTTGCTAAATCGGTCTGACCGAGTTTAACGATTCGGTCCCACCGAGTTTGGTAAATTGTGTGTAATGGTTAGATTTTGTGTGGAGGATATATATACCCCTCCACCTCCTCTTCATTCGTGGAGAGAGCCATCAGACTGAACCTACACTTCTAGCTTACCATTTCTGAGAGAGAACTACCTACTCATGTGTTGAGGCCAAGATATTCCATTCCTACCATATGAATCTTGATCTCTAGCCTTCCCTAAGTTGCTTTCCACTCAAACCCTCTTTCCACCAGATCCAAATCCTATGAGAGAGAGTTGAGTGTTGGGGAGACTATCATTTGAAGCACAAGAGCAAGGAGTTCATCATCAACGCACCATTTGTTACTTCTTGGAGAGTGGTGTCTCCTAGATTGGCTAGGTGTCACTTGTGAGCCTCCGACAAAGATTGTGGAGTTGAACCAAGGAGTTTGTAAGGGCAAGGAGATCGCCTACTTCGTGAAGATCTACCGCTAGTGAGGCAAGTCCTTCGTGGGTGACGGCCATGGTGGGATAGACAAGGTTGCTTCTTCGTGGACCCTTCGTGGGTGGAGCCCTCCGTGGACTCGCGCAACCATTACCCTTCGTGGGTTGAAGTCTCCATCAATGTGGATGTACGATAGCACCACCTATCGGAACCACGCCAAAAACATTCGTGTCTCCAATTGCGTTTGAATCCTCCAAACCCTTCCCTTTACATTCTTGCAAGTTGCATGCTTTATTTTCCGCTGCTCATATATTCTTTGCATGCTTGCTTGCTATATTTTGTGAATGTTAAACTTGTGCCTAAACTCCACTCAAACTTTAAAGAAACTTAAAAACTGCAACTTTGGTACTTAGTGTCTAATCACCTCCCCCCCTCTAGACACCTCTTCTCAAGGTCCTACAAGTGATATCAGAGCATTGGTCTCCATTGCCTTGGTTTAATCACCATTGGAGGAAGATGGATGAGTCTACTTTGGGGAGTCTTAGACATAGAGTGCCTATTCTTGATGGAGAGTATTTTCGTGAGTGGAAAAATGAGATGCTTGTTATTTTCAATCAATATCATTTTAACAAGTACATAGCTAGCACTTATGCACCTCATGTTGATCCTATGCATCAAACCCATGATGAGTCAATTGACATGGTTAGGAATCTTAGAACTGCTGAACTTATCATTAGAGGATTGCCTAGAAACTTGATTGGATGTTTGCCTACTTTTAAATGTGCCTACACCATATGGAAATTTCTTGAGGAACGATTTCCAGATTATTCCTTGAAAAATCTAGATGAAATTCTCCATAAGTCTATTGCTTTGAGTAAAATGAATACTAGTGATCCTATGTTTGGTGATCGTCTATTTGAGCTTACAAACCTTATGCGTGCCAAAGGAAATGCTGGTATTATTAGTGACATTATTTCCGAAGCTATAAGAATTCATAGACAAGATTATAGTCAAACTCATTCTAATGAATCACCCTCTCTAGGATTTGATCCACCACATGACGATGTTGAACATGGATACTATGATGAGGATGATGATAGTGACTTCGATCTTGATGATGCAATGAGATATTTTGGTCTTATGGCAAATCTTCGGGGATATATGTCAGGTGGAAAGGAATGGGTTCTTGATAGTGGATGTACCAATCACATGACCGGAGATAAAGACATGTTTCGTGAGCTTGCTGATAATGATAGTCCTTGAAAGTATGTCACTTTCGGTGACAACTCAAAGGGTAAGGTGGTTGGCCTCGGTAAGGTGGCCATATCACATGATAGCTCCATACAAAATGTTATGCTCGTTGAATCTCTTGGTTACAACTTACTTTCACTATCTAGACTTGCTAATTTCGGTTTCAATGTTCTATTTACTGAAGTAGATTGCCAAGTGTTTCATCGAGATAATCATAAAATGGTCTTTACTGGTGTGCGTAGAGGTGATCTATACATTGTTGATTTCACTAAAAAGGCTCAACCTAAAACTTGCTTCATTGCTAAATCCTCAAAAGGCTGGTTATGGCATAGACGATTAGGTCATGTTGGTATGCGAAACCTTGACAAGCTTATTACGGGGAATCATATCCTTGGAGTTAATGATGTCATATTTGATAAGGATAGACTTTGAAGTGCTTGTCAAGCAGGTAAACAGGTTGGGGGAAGGCATCCCGTGAAGAACATCATGACCACGAAGAGGGCTCTCGAGCTACTTCACATGGATCTCTTTGGTCCCAACTCTTACAAGAGTCTCGGTGGAAATTCTTTTGGTCTAGTTATAGTTGATGATTTTTCCAGATTTACGTGGGTGTTCTTTCTCGATGATAAATCGCAGGTTCAGAAGATCTTCAAAAACATCGCTAGGAAGGCCCAAAACCAATTTGAAGTGAAGATCAAGAAGGTTCGCATCGACAACGGAACGGAGTTCAAGAACGCAAATGTGGACACCTTTCTTGACGAAGAAGGGATTTCACACGAGTTCTCGACTACGTACACACCTCAACAAAATGGAGTTGTTGAGAGGAAGAACCGGACGCTCATCGAAATGGCGAGAACGATGCTTGATGAGTACAAGACGCCGAAGCACTTTTGGGCAGAAGCGGTTGAGACAGCTTGTCATGCAACAAATCGCTTGTATCTTCACAAGCTACTCGGCAAGACGACATACGAGCTCCTCACCGGTAACAAACCCCAAGTTGGATACTTTCGAGTATTCGGCTCAAAGTGCTACATTCTTGATAAGCATCGTCGTTCTAAATTTGCTCCTAAGTCTCATGAAGGTTTCCTACTAGGTTATGGCTCAAACTCTCACACTTACCGTGTCTACAACAATTTCACCCGAAAGGTTGAAGAGACGGTAGATGTGAAGTTTGATGAATCTAACGGCTCGCAAGTAGAGCAATTGCCAATTGATGTAGGAGACAAAGATCCTTCGGAAGCAATCCAAGACTTGTCTGTTGGCAAGGTCCGTCCAACGAAGGTGAAGGAGAATACCTCATCCGTCCAAGTGGAAGCTTCTACTTCATGACAAGGTGAACCAAGAGTTGATACGGAAGCATCCACAAGTGGGACACACCAAGATGAAGAAAATGAGGAAGTGCATCAAGATGAACGTCAACAACCTCCTTCTCCACCACGACAAGAGAACGACAACGCCAACAATGAAGAAGGCCAAGAAGAAGAACAAGATGAAGAAGATGTTCAACAAAGACCTAAGCAAAAGCTTTCACGAGTTCGAGCAAGAATTGCTAAAGACCATCCCGTAGAGAAAATCTACAATGATATTCAAACCGGGAGAATCACTCGCTCTAAAACTCGTTTAGCTAACTTTTGTGAAAACTATTCTTTCATCTCTAGCATTGAACCTATGAAGGTCGAAGAAGCATTGGAAGATCCATATTGGATAAGTGCTATGCATGAAGAGCTACACAACTTTGAGAGGAACCAAGTTTGGACATTGGTTGAGAAGCCCGACAACAACCACAACATCATCGGTACCAAATGGGTGTTTCGCAACAAGCAAGATGAAGATGGACAAGTAGTTCGCAATAAAGCACGTCTCGTCGCCCAAGGCTACACACAAGTCGAAGGTATGGACTATGGTGAGACTTACGCCCCCGTTTCTAGACTTGAGTCCATTCGCATCTTACTTGCCTATGCTAATCACCATGATATCACCTTGTACCAAATGGACATTAAAAGTGCTTTTCTAAATGGTGAAATAGAGGAGGAAGTTTATGTTAAACAACCTCCCGGCTTTGTCAATCCTAAGAAACCCAATCATGTTTACAAACTTCACAAAGCTCTTTATGGACTTAAACAAGCTCCTAGAGCATGGTATAAATGCTTGACCAAGTTCCTTATTGAAAAAGGCTTTGAAATTGGGAAAATTGATTCTACTCTTTTTACTAAAAGGGTTAATGGTGAACTCTTTGTGTGCCAAATTTATGTTGATGATATTATATTTGGTTCAACTAACCCTCATTTTAGTGAAAAGTTTGGGAAGCTAATGTCGGAGAAGTTTGAGATGTCTATGATGAGTGAACTCAAATTCTTTCTTGGGTTGCAAATCAAGCAAACTAAGGAAGGTACTTTTGTCTCTCAAACGAAGTACACTAAGGACTTATTCAAGAAGTTCAATATGCAAGAATGCAAAGGTATGTCTACACCCATGCCTACTAGTGGACATCTTGATTTGACCAAATATGGTGAACCGGTTGATCAAAAGGTTTATCACTCTATGATTGGTTCATTGTTATATCTATGTGCTTCACGTCCCGATATTATGCTAAGTGTGTGCATGTGTGCACGATATCAAGCTGCTCCTAAAGAATGTCATCTTAAGGGCGTGAAAAGGATAGTGAGATACTTAATCCATACACCAAATTTTGCCATTTGGTATCCTAAGAGGGACTTTTTCGATCTTGTTGGCTATTCTACCTCGGACTATGCCGGAGACAAGGTTGATAGAAAGTCCACTTCGGGTACTTGTCAATTTCTTGGTAGATCTCTTGTGTCTTGGTCCTCCAAGAAACAAAACTCGGTATCCTTATCCACCGCCGAAGCTGAATATATTGCCGCTGGTTCATGTTGTGCTCAATTACTTTGGATGACCCAAACTCTTAAAGATTATGGGATATATGTGAGACATGTTCCATTGCTTTGTGATAATGAAAGTGCTATCAAAATTGGTCATAATCATGTGCAACATTCTCGAACTAAGCATATTGAAGTTCGTCATCATTTCATTTGAGATCATGTTGCTAAGGGTGACTGTCGGTGTCAAAACCGGCGGATCTCGGGTAGGGGGTCCCGAATTGTGCGTCTAGGCAGATGGTAACAGGAGACAAGGGACACGATGTTTTACCCAGGTTCGGGCCCTCTTGATGGAGGTAAAACCCTACGTCCTGCTTGATTAATATTGATGATGTGTGTTACAAGAGTAGATCTACCACGAGATCAAGGAGGCTAAACCCTAGAAGCTAGCCTATGGTATGAATGTTGTTCGTCCTACGGACTAAAGCCATCTGGTTTATATAGACATCGGAGAGGGCTAGGGTTACACAGAGTCGGTTACAATGCTAGGAGATCTACATATCCGTATCGCCAAGCTTGCCTTCCACGCCAAGGAAAGTCCCATCCGGACACGGGACGAAGTCTTCAATCTTGTATCTTCTTAGTCTTGGAGTCCGGCCAATGATGATAGTTCGGCTATCCGGACACCCCCTAGTCCAGGACTCCCTCAGTAGCCCCTGAACCAGGCTTCAATGACGACGAGTCCGGCGCGCATATTGTCTTCGGCATTGCAAGGCGGGTTCCTCCTCCGAATAATTTATAGAAGATTGTGAACACCAGGATAGTGTTCGGCTCTGCAAAATAAATTCCACGTACCACCATAAAGAGAATAATATTACACAAGTTCAATCTGCTCACGTATTTGGTGGCGTGACGTCACTCCGCTACCAAGCCTTTAGTCGAATTGTTTCTATTGTACCACCTCAGTGCGTTTAGCGAAGCGGTTTCCTTGGCACGTCTTGTCGAAACAGAGATCGTGTTCCCCTTATTCCGGGATTCTCATAAATACGGACGTGGGTAACCCAACCGCGCCCGTTGCCACGCCCCCTCCATCGAAGGTGGGTTCCAAACGGTCATGGGGACGGCTCTTGGTATTCTTCCTCTTTATAATGAGACCAAGGCCCATTCTTTTTCTTCAATCCTCAATCGAATCCGCCCCTCGCCCCGAGTTCCAACACCCAGGGCTCCAGATTCGGGTACCTTCGACCTTTGACAATGTCCGGCTCCGACCTACGAGGCTGGTGGATGCCCTCTTCCATCACGAAAGAAGACGTGCTAAAGCTGAGAGACGCCAGGTACTTGACCTACGAGATTTCGCATAGGTTGCCTGCCTGAGGGCAAGTTATTCCTACTCCCGAGCCCGGCAAGAGCGTCATGTTCGTGTCTCACCTCCGTCGGGGTTTAGGCTTCCCGATGGATCCCTTCGTGAGGGGGCTCATGTTTTACTATGGGCTGGAATTCCATGACTTGGCTCCGGAGTCCATCCACCACATCTCATCATTCATTGTCATCTGCGAAGCCTTCCTCCGCACTACCCCTCACTTCGGCTTGTGGCTCAAAACCTTCAACATGGAGCCAAAGATGATTGAGGGGCGTCAGGCAGAGTGCGGCGGGGCAGTTATAAGCAAGAGGGCCGATGCTCCATGCTCTTTTCAGGAGGAGCTCGGCTTGTGGCAACAGGAGTGGTTCTATATCACCGCTCCTAGGGGCAGGAGGCAGAGGCCGCCGCCCGTCTTCTGCTCGGGCCCTCCACAACGGTTGACGTCATGGGTCAACAAGGGGCTTAACTGGGGGCCGTCCAAAGACGTACCCCTGTTGCAGGACCGGATTCGAGGCCTCCAAGAAAGAGAGATTAATCTGGTCGTAGTGGCACAGGTTATGCTGATTCGGCGCCTTCTGCCCTGCAAACGTCACCCCTCTGCCGGTGGGAATTTAATCCGTAGGGGCCACGAGCTCTCCAACACTTCATGGGTTTGACACCCGCGGAGATGTACAAACTGTTCTTCGGATCGCAAGAGATGCGTCCGGATTTGACCGAGGATGCTAGCCTAAGCTGCAATCGCCCGGATACTGAAGTAAGTAGCCATGTGTCCGGACATATTGTCCATTATTTATCATGGGTTTGCCTTTTAACCAGCTATCCCTTGGACAAGAGTGGATAGCGCAAGCAAAACTGATACGGTGTCCGGCCCCCCTCCCTGAGACCACGCCGGATCCCGTGTTAGTCAAAATGTTGGAGGTTGCGCCTTCGGAGGAGAGCAAAGGGGGGCACAGGGAAACTACTACCTCTGCCAAGGAGGCCTTCAATAAGGGGGGAATCGAGAATCCCTCCTTCCAGGGGGAGAAGAGGACCGCTTCCAAAGACCCGGAGGCCAAGGCCTCAAAGCGGGGAAGGAAATCTGCGCCGGAAGGTCCTGCGCTGGGAAGAGCCCCGGCCGCAGTCTCCCCATAGGAATCAGCCCTCCAGCGAGCCGTAAGTAAAAAAGGGGGAATTTTGTAATAGGGGACGCCCCTGTATTATTTCCAAAGGTAACTGAAGTTTGCACCTTGCAGTTCGGATCTCAGCCCATCTCAGCAGAGCTCATCTTCGGGGGACCTTCATCCGGAGATGATGGAAAGCGAGACGCCTCCATCTGCCGCCCCGTCGGGCGGGGCGGACGACCCTGAGGTGTCATCACGGAGGGTTTCCCCGAGTCCGGCGGGGCCGGAGAGTTCGGCACCCATTGGAGACGGCCGGTGGAGCTGCAGGATTTGCTCAAGAGGGCGTATGTCTCAGAAGATCACTGCGCATTAGTGAGTATGGTGATTGAGAGGATCTCATCCGCCGAAAGCGGGTTGTATGAGGTCGTTGGAAGTTTGCTGACGGGGTTTGAGGTACGCAAAAAGTGACATACCTTTTGACAGTTTTGTACATGGAGTGCGCCCTGTATAGATAGTAGCCCCTAAGACTTGGTATGCTGTCGAAAGCAACAGCGTGCCAAGGATCATAATCTCAGTTATAGAATGTCGCCTTTCCTATGTAGGTGGCGGAAAGTTCGGTGGCCAGCTGGACTGATGGAGTTGCCGAACTGAAGAGGCAACTCGATGTTGCGGATGCGGACATCGCGTTGGTCAATAAACGACTTGATGATTCACAAGGTAGGTGGTTGCTCCGCGGTCGCCTAGTAAGGGAGCTTGCTCGAGCCAAGGAGCAAGCCAGGAAAAGTGATGCGGCTGCCTCGAAGGCAGCAGAAGAGCTAAAAGCCGAAAAGGCTGCTCACTGCCGAAGCAGGGAAGAGATGGCCGGAATGGCCTTGAAATTAAAAGATGCTACCGACCGCTGTGAGGTTCTTGAAGGAGAACGCCGAGTGGAACAAGAGGGCCTGAAGAAGGCCGCCGCCGAAGTCAAGGATGCCCGGAGTGCGATGCGGGCTATGAAGGAGGAACTGCGTCAAGCCGGAGACATTGCGGTTGGAAAGCCCTTTCTTCTGCGTAGGAAGTTCACGGATCCGAAGTATGCTCAGCTGGGCCAGTTGTGTGGTGCGGAGGATCCTTATCTGGATTTGGCGGCGAGTGCGGCGGATGCAGTCGTGCACTTCCGAAGCCAGAAGGATCACGAAATGGAAGAGCTTTACTGGTCTCAATTCCATAGTCCAGAGCGCCCACTTCCGTTGACTGATCGGCTGGCTGAGTGGGCTGAGCTGAATAGATTGTCCGGACTTGCCATGACGGATGTGGTCGCTCATCTGTGGCCGGAAAGGCCCAAGCCGAAGAGTTATTTTGGCTTGTTGCAGCAATTCCTTGGGGCGGTGCCGCATATCAAGGCGATGAAGCGGTCGGCATGCATAGAAGGTGCATGGATGGCTCTCGCCCATGTAAAAACATACTGGGCGGAGATGGATGCCACCGCTGTTGCATCCCGGGGTTCGGACAAAAGCCGATTACCCGCCGAGCACTATTTTGAGGTAGTCCTGCAGGGCGCTCATTTAATAGAGTTGCAGTGCTCGAAAGATGTTATGTTTAAATGACATGTATGATTTCTGTGATCATGTTTATAATGCAATGGCTTTTTATACTTGTGCGTTCAAGTATTGAACTATCTCCTATGCGGCCGTATATGTATGAATAACCTGAAAGTTGCAGTCTTTGGCTTCAGCCCCCACGGACATCGTGCGGGGGTGTTTGCAAAAAAGAAAAGCGCTTTTTCACACTTAATCCAACGTCTTGGTCCTTTGAAGGAGGTGATAGCATAGCAAACTAGGCAACCGGACTATAATTCTTTATCACTTTCACTTAGCCATAGGAGCTCGATGGTGGGGCTACTATATAGCCCCTAGAGGCACCGCGCTCTCCGAACTCGGGGCGCGTATGTGCCTGACCGGGAAGCGGTCCTTCGTCAAAGCAGAGGAATTCTAAACATTCCAATGGTCGATCGAGTGGTTGACCAGTCTCTCGCTATATCATGACAGTCAGTTTTCGGCTTTCTCTACTGAGGTGCTCGCCCGGCCGAACCGGGGCACAATTGCAGTAGTTCTCCTGGTGCCGCGTTAGCCGATGGAGCGAACGTAAGGCAGCAAAACACAGGAGCCGGGCAAACCCAACATTTGACCAAAGACATGATTCGGAGCTGATGCATATAAGGCCTAACTCGAGACACCGAACACTCCCTGAGGTGTTCAATCTTTATGATACCGGGCAGAACAATGCCCTAAGCCCCTAGTGTCCAGGTACAGGCGGGAACTTCTGACGCGGCCGATGCCAAAACGCCATCCTCCTCCTCGGTTATGGTAGAAAACCGGGGGATGTGTATCAACAAGAGACAGTAAGAAAGGTTTACGCAGGGTCTTAATCTGAAAAGAATCCTTGCAACGGGTCCCTGCTGCACGTCTGCGTCTGTGTCTCCGTTGTGCTATGTCCTAGACGGGTGTAGCACATGCTTCATCTGTAAAAGAGAAGGACTTAGTTTGGAAGAAATATCATGCAAAAGTTGTATTTTAAAATAAGGTATAATTTGGAAGATGAATAAAGTTGAGCTTTATTGGCTCTCATCGTTTATACGCGCAGCCCCTTGTAAAGGGGTATGCGGCTGGGAAGCCCCTTGTTTATTTACGCTGGACTCGCCTAACCGTGTCCGAGGTCTGAATGACCTGTTTTTGGGGGCTTTGACCTGCAAGGTCGGATTAGTGTGTGGCTGTCAAGGCGGCCTTACGTTCTCCGTGGTCGAGGGACACTCGGAGTTACTCTTTAATGAGATTATGCCACGTGGACTGGGCATTTTAAGCGTAAGAGATTCGTAATGTGGTATTGCATTAAAGCGGGCGAAAGCTTCGCGTCCCAATAGTGCTTTAGGGCCACTGTTAAATGGGGCGATATGGAGAGTGAGCTTTCCGCGGTGGAGGTTGTCAAATGAACCGAACACAACCTCTAGTGGTACAGAGCCTGTACAATTGGCTTAAAGGCCTGGCGTCACTCCTTTGAAGGAAGTGCTGCTACAGCGAATTTTGGTAGGGTCTATCCCCATTCCGCGGACGGTGTCCTGGCATGGCAGGTGCCGCACTTTGTTTCCGTGTTATCACATGAAGCGAGTTCACTGTTTTGACTTCTATTGGGAAAGTCTTCTGTTTTCCGGCGTGTTGCTTGTGGGGTTCATCATCGTCTTCTCTTGGTGTGTCAAGCCCTTTGCGTTCGGCGTTAAGTCGGCCGGACTGCTTGGAAACCCAACAATCTCTGTAGGTATGGTTTGCAGGCCTCCCGGAGGTACTATGTATTTGGCATAGCCTATCCAGAATTTTGTTTAGGTTGGATAGCTCGTCACTGTTGTCCTTGAGGGGTAGTTTTTTATTGTTCGGCCGAGAGCTTTTGAATCCGGCATTGACCGCCGTGCTATTTGGGCCATTTTCCTTATTCGGTGCTGATATTTTCTGCGTCGTGATTTCCCATTTCCATCCTGACTTCGGATGTACTCGGGTCGCTGGTGCTGCATCTAGCCAGCCAGTTGTCTTCCCCCGCGCAAAAGCGGGTCATGAGGCTTGTTAGTGCGGCCATTGTTCTTGGTTTTTCCTGGCCGAGGTATCTGGCGAGCCATTCGTCTCGGACGTTGTGCTTAAAGGCTGCTAAGGCTTCGGTGTCCAGACAGTCGACTATTTGGTTCTTTTTGGTGAGGAACCTGTTCCAGAATTTGCGTGCTGACTCTCCGGGCTGTTGAGTTATGTGACTTAAATCGTCTGCATCCGGAGGGCGGACATAAGTCCCCTGAAAATTTGCTCGAACGCATCCTCGAGCTCTTCCCAACTTCCAATGGTATTTTCTGGGAGGCTTTTGAGCCAATGCCGAGATGGCCCTTTGAGCTTGAGGGGTAGGTATTTGATGGCATGGAGATCGTTTCCTCTGGCCATATGTATGTGTAGGATATAGTCCTCAATCCAGACTCCGGGGTCTGTTGTTCCGTCATATGCCTCTATGTTTACAGGTTTGAATCCCGCTGGAAATTCATGATCCAGTACCTCGTCGGTGAAACATAGTGGGTGTGCGGCACCCATGTATTTGGGTGTGCCGTTGTCTTCAAATGCTCGGCGGGCTGTGTTGCTTCCTGGAGTCTTCTTTTTTGGCCCATAGATAGACCTGACCGGGTCATCCTTTTTCCGAGGATCTTTATGCTGATCGTGTGCCGTCTTGTGTGCGGTGCTCCTTGCTGCTCTTAGCCTGTCATCTGGTCGTCTATCCGGCCAGGCGGACTCTTTCTTTTTTGACTACGGGGGCTCTAAGGCCTCCTCGTCGAATTCGGGCAACAGCTTGCGCTTCGGGTAGCTCTTTGCCTGGCGACTAGCGCCATATTTATCTGCGGTATTGAGTACTTTGCTCCATCTCATTCTGAGTGCGTCCTCCGCTATTTTGAACTTCTGGTTTTGCTTCTTCAAACTTCTTGCAGTAGCGACGAGCCTTTTACGAAGGTTCTTATGCTCTGGCGATGTGTTCGGCGTGTGGTCGTCTAGGCTCTTGTTTTCGCCGGGGATGGGTTGCTTCTCCAGTTCATCATGTTCGGATGGTTGCTTGGTGGCATGTTCGCCGTCCACTGCTTCGCCCTGCTCTAGGGCCGGGTCTGTATGGGTGCCGTTTTTATCGAGGCGGGACTTTGGGCGGCGCTTGCGTCGCCGTTTTGGTTGTTTGTTGGGGGAGTTATCCTTCGCCACGTCCCGTTGTTCCTCATTATCGCTTCCTTATGGTGTATCCACCATGTATACGTCGTGAGTTGGGGTGGCTTTCCAGTGCCCGATAGGCGCTGGTTCTTGGTTGTCTCCGACATCGTCGTCCATACCGTCGATGTCGTCGGAGTCGTAGTCTAGCATGTCGGTTAGATCGCCGACAGTGGCTACTAGGTGGGTGGTGGGTGGGCTTTGAATTTCTTCGTCGTCCGTGTCCCAACCGTCCTGACTGCAGTCCGGCCAGGGCTCTCCTGATAACGAGAGATACTTTAGCGAACTCAAGATGTCGCCGAAAGGTGAGTGCTGAAAGATGTCCGCGGCGGTGAACTCCATGATCGGCGCCCAACCGGATTCGATTGGAGGGGGCGTGGGAGGTTCGGAGTCCGGCAAGGAGTCCGGCACCTCGGAGTCACGAGCTTCATGAGGGACAAGGTCAGTGTTCGGCTCTATCGCCGTAGAGGTTGCATCCCCAGAGGCGGTATCTAGCCATCCGTCCTCGATCTGCGCAGTCGGCTCCAAATTGAAGATTGGAGCGGACTCGAGTGCGGCCTCCAGGGTACTGTCCGGCTGCAGAGCTAAATCATGCTCGTTGTGACAGTGCGGCGCGCTTGGCTGTGGCTCGAATCCATCGAAGATCAAGTCCCCGCGGATGTCAGCTGTGAAGTTCAAACTTCCAAACCTGACCTGACGGCCAGGGCCGTAGCTTTCGATCTGCTCCAGATGGCCAAGCGAATTGTCCCGCAGTGCAAAGCCGCCGAATACGAAGATCTGTCCGGGGAGGAAGGTCTCACCCTGGACTACGTCGTTGATGATGATCGAAGAAGCCATCGAGCCTATCGGTGATGACACAGAGGAACTCTCAATGAAAGCACCAATGTCGGTGTCAAAACCGGCGGATCTCGGGTAGGGGGTCCCGAACTGTGCGTCTAGGCGGATGGTAACAGGAGACAAGGGACACGATGTTTTACCCAGGTTCGGGCCCTCTTGATGGAGGTAAAACCCTACGTCCTGCTTGATTAATATTGATGATGTGTGTTACAAGAGTAGATCTACCACGAGATCAAGGAGGCTAAACCCTAGAAGCTAGCCTATGGTATGATTGTTGTTCGTCCTACGGACTAAAGCCATCCGGTTTATATAGACACTGGAGAGGGCTAGGGTTACATAGAGTCGGTTACAATGGTAGGAGATCTACATATCCGTATCGCCAAGCTTGCCTTCCACGCCAAGGAAAGTCCCATCCGGACACGGGACGAAGTCTTCAATCTTGTATCTTCTTAGTCTTGGAGTCCGGCCAATGATGATAGTTCGGCTATCCGGACACCCCCTAGTCCAGGACTCCCTCAGTGACATTGATCTTAAGCATGTTCGCACCGAAAAGCAATTAGCGGATATATTCACTAAACCTCTTGATGAGAAAGTGTTTTGCAGGTTAAACATTGGAGTAGAAACTCCATTGGATACATGCAAGACATGAGCTTATGACTAATCCTTGATATTTCTCTTATGATGAAAATCATATGTCTTGGATATATTTGTATCTTGCATGCTATCTAACCCATGTAGGTACTTGGTTGAATCAAACTCCATGAGATTGTAACCTACTCACATCTTGAGCAATCTCTACATCACCAAGTCTCTATACAAAGGTGGTTGAAGACAAGGAAGCACGAAACTATTCAAACATATCCTTTGAAAAATTCTATGTTGAGTTTCATGATTGTCATTTTTGGATATACAAGTGCTCTTCCTTGCAAGAACTAACCCATGTAGGTAGATGGACTCAAATTCCAAGTGGTGCTCCAAATTCATGATGAGCTACATCAACCTTGAGCAACCCACGCAAGTTCAACTACATGGACAACACCACCAACCAAGGTATGTTATTCCATCTTAGAGAAGCTTTACTCCGAGTCATGAGTTAAAGAAACTCGACAAGATGTGAATACATCAAGATGCTTAAACAAAAAATGGCAACCCCATTTTGAGCTTAAACAATGAGTATGGCCTATGATCAAGTGATCTCACTTGAGCCTAAGTCAATATACTCTAACATAGGTGACTTTGTCGCCGACCATCTCTAGATGAAGTTCTCCTATGTTCTTTTCTGAGTTTTCGCATTTGTCTCATGCATTTGTGTTTCCCCTTTCAAAAAAAACTTCATCTAGATTTCTTTCTGTTTTCTCTGCATTTTCTGCATCTAATTCATTGCATATCATTCAGTAAATTCCTTGCAAATCTTTGTGAGATCTTACTAGTCTAGTGAGTTGAGGTGACAAGTGTTTTCTCTATGATGAACTCGGTTACACCAATTTGTTATTTTCGGTCCAACCGAATCTTTTCGGTACGACCGAAGCATACCACCTGGTGCCACCGATTTCATAACAGGAAAAACAGTTTGCCACTCATTCTGTGTTCCTTCTGATCCAGCTCCACTCAATGAATCTTGTCCTCTACAAGCATCACATTTTTAATCATTGCTTTATGTTGTGACTCAAGGATCAAACCCATTCACGAGAAATTCCAGAGGGAGAGAGAGATTACATCTTTATCAAGCCCTTCTTGGAAATTGATGTCAAAGGGGGAGAGAGAGATCACATCAAAGCTTATCATTTAGAGAGAGATCACATCTCATAGGGGGAGAGAGATCCTTCAGGGAGAGAGAGATCTCCAGGGGGGAGAGAATACTAGTAGAAAGTATTTCTCAAGGATCCCAGATGCTTGGTGTTAAAGAGGAGAGATGTCCACATGTCTTCTTGAGGGGAGAGACATGTTCATATGATCTGTTGTGCTCATTTTGCATT
This sequence comes from Triticum dicoccoides, assembly GCF_002162155.2. Taxonomy (NCBI): domain Eukaryota; kingdom Viridiplantae; phylum Streptophyta; class Magnoliopsida; order Poales; family Poaceae; genus Triticum; species Triticum dicoccoides. Next base: position 593,483,220 of record NC_041385.1, on the reverse strand, counting down.
AGCATACATTAGCTCTGAACTATAGCTCTGATCATCATTCATGTCTTTCAGCTCTGTTTTCCTTCAGCTCTGATTTTCTGTTCCCTATCTTCTCCTAGTATCCCATGTTAGACCCAGGGGGAGCAAGACATCTAAGGGAAAGAGATCATTTAAATTCATTGCATATCTTTACTCTTGGGGACATGTCTAATCAAATGTGGTACTTAGTACTCACTCTCTACATGTCATCCCAGTCTTGGTATTCTTGTGGTGTCTTTTGTTTGCTCTGGCTAGTAGATGTATTTGTGTTATCTAACCTTGTTTACGCAGGTTCATTCCATCCTAAGACAACTCAAGACTACAAGGTAAGTATATGCATCACAATCATGTGTATGAGGAATTCTTGCTGATGTACATACTGTTTGCAAGAAGGACTCGTGGGCATGAAGGTATTTCCTTTAATATTTTTTTTGCTCTGATGCATATGGCCAAGATACATGTAACACATGATACCTGCTCTATCATGGTTATGCTCTCACATGCTTCTCTATTCCATATTCACATGATTGCATACATGTAAGGGAAGCCTATGCTTGTTACATGTCTTTCCAAAGCTTTATTTGCTATTCTTTATATCCTTATCTAAAGCTTTGATGTATGTTGCCATCAATTACCAAAAAGGGGGAGATTGAAAGCACAAGTGCAACATAGGTGGTTTTGGTAATTAATGTCAACATATCTCTTGTTGGACTAACACTTTTATCTAGTATTTTTCAGACAAGTTCAACAATGGAGTGGCATGGACTAAAGGATGTGGGAACTCCTTCAAGATGCTAAGGACAAAGGATTGGCTCAAGCTTGAAGCTCAAGACTCTTCATTTTACATTTCAGTGATCCAAGATCACATTGAGTCTATACGAAAAGCCAATACTATCAAGGAGGGATGAGGTGTTGCTTAATGAGCCTCTTGCTTCAAGTGCTTAGTGATATGATCCAAAACCCTCAACTACTTTCCCATTTCCACACATATGTCCTAAACCTAAAGTCAAACTCGGCCCCACTGATTCTTTCTATCCGGCGCCACCGAGTTTGGATGTCTTAGCCAGTACCACAAACCCTAGGCAAATCGGTCTCACCGATAGGGATCTCGGTCTCACCAAGATGGGATTGTAATCTCTCTGTGTATGTCCATTATCAAAATCGGTCTCACCGAGTTTGAGCAATCGGTACTACCGAGATTACAATGCAAACTCTCTGGTTAACTTATTATCAAAATCGGTCCCACCGAGTTTGATAATCGGTCAAACCGAGTTTGCCTGACCAACTCTCTGGAAAGCTTATTACCAGAATCGGTCCCACCGAGTTTGTGTAATCGGTCTTACCGAGATTACATTATGCCCTAACACTAACCATATCGGTCCTACTGAGTTGCATTTCGGTCCCACCGAAATCCCTAACGGTCACATTATTTGCTAAATCAGTCTGACCGAGTTTCTCAATTCGGTCCCACCGAGTTTGGCAAGTTGTGTGTAACGGTTAGATTTTGTGTGGAGGCTATATATACCCCTCCACCTCCTCTTCATTCATGGAGAGAGCCATCAGACTGAACCTACACTTCCAGCATCCTATTTCTGAGAGAGAACTACCTACTCATGTGTTGAGGCCAAGATATTCCATTCCTACCATATGAATCTTGATCTCTAGCCTTCCCCAAGTTGCTTTCCACTCAAACCCTCTTTCCACCAGATCCAAATCCTATGAGAGAGAGTTGAGTGTTGGGGAGACTATCATTTGAAGCACAAGAGAAAGGAGTTCATCATCAACGCACCATTTGTTACTTCTTGGAGAGTGGTGTCTCCTAGATTGGCTAGGTGTCACTTGGGAGCCTCCGACAAAGATTGTGGAGTTGAACCAAGGAGTTTGTAAGGGCAAGGAGATCGCCTACTTCGTGAAGATCTACCGCTAGTGAGGCAAGTCCTTCGTGGGCGACGGCCATGGTGGGATAGACAAGGTTGCTTCTTCGTGGACCCTTCGTGGGTGGAGCCCTCCGTGGACTCGCGCAACCGTTACCCTTCGTGGGTTGAAGTCTCCATCAACGTGGATGTACGATAGCACCACTTATCGGAACCACGCCAAAAACATCCGTGTCTCCAATTGCGTTTGAATCGTCCAAAGCCTTCCCTTTACATTCTTGCAAGTTGCATGCTTTATTTTCCGCTTCTCATATATTCTTTGCATGCTTGCTTGCTATATGTTGTGAATGTTAAACTTGTGCCTAAACTCCACTCAAACTTTAAAGAAACTTAAAAACTGCAACTTTGGTACTTAGTGTCTAATCACCCCCCCTCTAGACACCTCTTCTCAAGGTCCTATAGTCTCGGATGTTGTGCCTGAAGGGTGCTAGAGCCTCTGTGTCCGGACAGTCGACTATTTGATTTTTCCTGGTTAGGAACCGCGTCCAGAATTGTCTGGTCGATTCCTCTGGCTGCTGAATTATGTGGCTTAGGTCATCGGCGTCTGTTGGTCGCACATAAGAGCCCTGGAAGTTGTCAAGGAATGTGGATTCCAGGTCCTCCCAGCAACTAATTGACTCTGTTGGCAGGCTATTAAGCCAATGCCGAGCTGGTCCTTTAAGCTTGAGCGGGAGGTATTTGATGGCGTGTAGATCATCACCATGGGCCATGTGGATATGAAGGAGATAATCCTCGATCCATACCCCAGGATCTGTTGTGCCATTGTATGATTCGATGTTTACGGGTTTAAAACCCTCGGGGATTTGATGTTCCATTACTTCGTCTTTGAAGCATAGTGGGTGTGCGGCGCCTCTGTACTCGGCTATCTCTCGGATGAGCTTTGTCTATTGTGTTCGGCCTGGCCGTATTTGCCATATCCGGCGTGACAATTATCGTCACGTGACGTGGGGCGCCCACGCGATCCGTATATTGATATTGTTTGCCTTGCCTTGTCCGCCAATATGTCTCGCAGGTCTGGTGCGTTTCCCCGTGCCCTGGTATTTTTTGAGCGGAGCCGGGGTGCGGCTTGAGTTGAGGGCCGAAAGGCCTCTCTGTCGCGGCCACGGGGTGGCCGATTGGCCGCATCATACGCTGGTGATGTAGGTTTAGTTGCTTCCTCCTCTAGTTGGGGTAGCAGCCTGCGCTTTGGGTAGCTCTTGGAGGGGCGTTCGAGTTTGTACTCTTCGGCCGCCAGGACTTCAGTCCATCTGTCGGCTAGCAAATCTTGGTCAGCTCTAAGCTGCTGCTGTTTTTTCTTGAGGCTGCCTGCCGTGGCCATAAGCCTGCGTTTGAAACGCTCTTGTTCGATGGGATCCTCTGGCACGACAAATTCGTCGTCGTCGAGGTTTGCCTCGTCTTCGGAGGGAGGCATATAATTGTCGTCCTCGACCTCCCTGGCTGCCGCTCTCTCATGAGGGCTGGCTTGTCCGTCCTCCTGCGCTGAATCCTGCTGAAGGGGGTTGTCTTCGGCACTGTCCGGGATGTTGTTATCTCCAGCGCTGGACTCGCAGTTTTTGCTTTGGCGGGATTTAGAGCGGAGCCACTGACGCCGGCACTTAGGTTGTTTCTTGGAGGGGTCATCCTCCATTTTTTCATCACCATTCCCTACTTTTGGGGTGTCCACCATGTATATGTCATATGACGAGGTGGCTTTCCAGTGCCCTATAGGTGTTGGTTCTTGTTCTTCTCCTTCATCGGCGTCCATACCGTCGATGTCTTCGGAGTCGAAGTCGAGCATGTCGGTTAAATCATCGACAGTGGCTACGAAGTGGGTGGTGGGTGGGTTTCGAATTTCTTCGTCGTCCGCATCCCAACCTTGCTGACCATAGTCCGGCCAGGGCTCTCCTGACAAAGAGAGAGACTTTAGTGAATTCAGGATGTCGCCAAAGGGCGAGTGCTGAAAGACTTCCGCGGCGGTGAACTCCATGATCGGAGCCCAATTGGGTTCGATCGGAAGGGGTGCGGAAGATTCGGAGTTCGGAAAGGAGTCCGGCACCTTGGAGTCACATGCCTCACAAAGGACTAGGCTGGTATTCGGCTCGATCGCAGTAGAGATTGCAGCTTCCGAGGCGGCATCCAACCGTCCATCCTCGATTGGCGCGGTCGGCTCCGAGCTAAGGGTCGGAGCGGACACCTAAGCGGCGCTCTGAGTGCTGTCAAGCGGCAGAGCTAGATCATGCCCATCGTGACAGTGCGGCGCACTCGGCTGTGGTTCGAATCCGTCGAAGATCAAGTCCCCGTGGATGTCAGCCGTGTAGTTTAAACTTCCAAATCTGACCTGATGGCCAGGGCGTAGCTTTCGATCTGCTCCAGATGGCCAAGCGAATTGGCCCGCAGTGCGAAGCCGCCGAACACGAAGATCTATCCGGGGAGAAAAGTCCCACCCTAGATCGCGTCATGGTTGATGATTGAAGAAGCCATCGGGCCTAAAGGTGACGACACAGAGGAACTTTCAATGAAAGCACCAATGTCGGTGTCAAAACCGGCGGATCTCGGGTAGGGGGTCCCGAACTGTGCGTCTAGGCGGATGGTAACAGGAGACAAGGGACACGATGTTTTTACCCAGGTTCGGGCCCTCTCGGTGGAGGTAAAACCCTACTCCTGCTTGATTAATATTGATGATATGGGTAGTACAAGAGTTGATCTACCACGAGATCAGAGAGGCTAAACCTTAGAAGCTAGCCTATGGTATGATTGTTGTTCGTCCTATGGACTAAAACTCTCCAGTTTATATAGACACCGGAGAGGGCTAGGGTTACACAAAGTCGGTTACAATGGGAGGAGATCTACATATCGTATCGCCAAGCTTGCCTTCCACACCAAGGAAAGTCCCATCCATACACGGGACGAAGTCTTCAATCTTGTATCTTCATAGTCCGGGAGTCCGGCCAAAGGTCATTGTCCGGCCATCCGGACACCCCCTAATCCAGGACTCCCTCAATGCAATGAAACGTTTTGCCATATTTGAGCAAGATATGACCCAAACAATTTATGAGAATTATTTGGGAATTTTAGGAGTGATGGAAATATAGGTTGCTTCACAACCTAGGGCAAATTGAGTTATTCCTTTAATTGAAAAAGAATATTCCCAATAAAAAGAATATTGGGGTTTGGGCTAGGATGAAAATTACAGGGTCTTGTGAAAGCTTTGGGTATGACAAGCCACTCAGGAAGGAAAGAAGAGGTCATCTTCTTCAGTTCCCAAACCACATAGCCACGAAAAAAGAAAACTCATGCAAAATCCTCAGAAAATTAATAGAAAAAGAAAGGGCTAAAAATCAGGTTGTGACAAACCTTCCCCCCTTAAAGAAATCTCGTCCTCGAGATTTGGTTGCTCAGCGAACAAGTATGAATATACTGACTTAAGGAAACCGTTTCCAACTTGAGTATCCTTTTTCCTTTATTGTTGTTCCCACAAAATTTTATTTGACTGGCTGACTGTTCTCTGGGGTGGTTTGCTTCACTGTATCAACATCCTGACAGAACTTACCTTACATGTTCATGCTTATACTGGCTCCAATTCTTTTCGTATCTGCTGACTTAGCTGAGTTTGATTTGTTATCATGACACAAATATATGTCTATCCCACAAATCCAATAGTGATTTCTGATTGTTGTGTCTGTACTGACAATCTTCCATGAGGTGGTTGAGGTAGTCCTGGATTAGGGGGTCTTCGGACAGACGGACTATATGCTTATGCCGGACTGTTGGACTATGAAGATACAAGATTGAAGACTTCATCCCGTGTCCGGGTGGGACTCTCCTTTCCGTGGAAGGCAAGCTTGGCGATTCGGATATGTAGATTTCCTACTCTGTAACTGACTCTGTGTAACCCTAGCCCCCTCTGGTGTCTATATAAACTGGAGGGATTAGTCCGTAGGACAACAACAATCATAATCATAGGCTAGCTTCTAGGGTTAGCCTCTACGATCTCGTGGTAGATCAACTCTTGTAATACTCATATCATCAAGATCAATCAAGCTAGAAGTAGGGTATTACCTCCATCGAGAGGGCCCGAACCTGGGTAAACATCATGTACCCCGCCTCCTGTTACCATTGGCCTTAGACGCACAGTTCGGGACCCCCTACCCAAGATCCATCAATTTTGACATCGACATTGGTGCTTTCATTGAGAGTTGCACTGTGTCGTCACCATAAGGCTTGATGGCTCCTTCAATCGTCTACAACGATGCGATCTAGGGTGAGGTTTTCCTCCTCAGACAGATCTTCGTATTTGGCGGCTTCACACTGCGCTCCAACTCGCTTGGCCATCTGGAGCAGATCGATAGCTACGCCCCTGGCCATCAGGTCAGTTTTGGAAGCCTGAACTACACTGCCGACATCCGCGGAGATTTGATCTTCAACGGATTCGAGCCATGACAGGTGCACCCTACAACCGCGATGAGCATGACTTAGATCTGCCATCGGATGGTAATCAGGAGATCACACCTGCAGCTGCCCCGACTTTAAATCTGGAGCAGATCGTGTTATCCGAGGATGGGTGGATGGACCCGCCATGGAGGCCGCACACTCAGCGGCGATAGAGCCGAACACCGATCTCACTTCCAAGGAGTTCTGTGTCATCGGACCCTCGGACTCGTCTCCGACCATAGGCTCCGAACCGTGTACATTCGTGCCCATCGTACTTAACTGGGCGCCGATCATGGAGTTTAGCTCCGCGGATATCTTTCAGCACTCGCCCTTGGGCGACATGCTAAATTCATTAAAGTCTCTCTCCCTGTCAGAGGACCCTCGACCGAACTATGTCCGGCTTGAGTGGGAAGCGGACGATGAAGGAATTTGTTGCCCACCCACCACCCACTGAATAGCCACTATCGTCGACTTAACCGACATGCTTGATTTCGACTCCGAAGACATCGACGGTATGGACGATGATGCCAGAGAAGAACAGGAACCACCGCCCATAGGACATTGGACGGCAACCTCATCATATGACATATATATGGTGGATACGCCCAAAGAAAACAATGGCAAGGATCAAAAGGATGCAACGGAGGGTGACCCTCTAGAGAAGCAACCTAAGCGCCGACAATAGGGGCGCCGCTCTAAACCCCACCATAGCAGTGATACCGGCACCAGAGACAATAGCACTCCGGATGATGCCGGAGATGAAAACAATCCCACCGAGCCAAGTTTCGAGCAGGCCGGATGGGAGAACGGGCAAGCTAGCCCCAATGAACAGGCAATGGATGACGATTCGGAGGATGACAATTACATGTCCCTCTCCAAAGACGAGGTGAGCCTCCGCGACGAACAATTTATCGTGCCTGAGGATCCCGTCGAGAAGGAGCGCTTCAAGCGCCGGCTTATAGCCACTTCAAAGAGCCTGAAGAAAAAATAGCAGCAGCTTCAAGCTGATCCAAATCTGCTCACTGAGAGATGGAATGAAGTCCTGGCAGCCGAGGAATACGGACTCGAGCGCCCAAACAAAAGCTACCCGAGGCGCAGGTTGTTACCTCAATTCGAGGAAGAGGCACTAGAGCCCATACTACCAGCGCAGGATGCGGCTGACCGACCACCCCGTGGCCAAGACAACGTGGTGTATCAGCCCGAACACCAGCCCGCACCACGTCGCCGAACAACTAAAAAGACCAAGGCCCGGGGCTACATCCATGACCTGCAAGACGAATTGGAAAACAAAGCAGGACAGTCAAGATTGATCTACGGATTGCGGGGGCGCGCCCTAACGCGTGACGACGATCGCCATGCCGGATATACTAAACACAAATCTGTTCGGGTTGAATACATCAGACTAGATTCATCAGAACTGTGTCATGATATAGCCCGACATAGAGGCGTCACACACCCGCTATGCTTCACTGACGAAGTAATGGAACATGAATTCCCAGAAGGATTTAAACCCGTAAACATTGAACCGTATGATGGAACAACAGACCCCGCGGTGTGGATCGAAGATTTCCTTCTCCACATTCACATGGCCCGCGGCAATGATCTACACGCCATCAAGTACCTCCCACTAAAACTCAAGGGACCAACTCGGCATTGGCTGAATAGCTTGCCGGCAAACTCCATTGGCAGTTGGGAGAACCTGGAAGACGCATTCCTCGACAACTTCTAGGGCACTTATGTGCGACCATCGGACGCTGATGACTTAAGTCACATAACCCAACAGCCCAGAGAATCAGCCAGGAAATTCTGGACTCAGTTCTTAACTAAAAAGAACCAAATCATCGACTGTCCGGATGCCGAAGCCCTAGCGGCCTTTAAGCATAACATCCGTGATGAGTGGCTCGCCCGACACCTCGGCCAAGAGAAGCCGAAATCTATGGCAGCCCTCACGACACTCATGACCCGCTTCTGTGCGGGCGAGGATAGCTGGTTGGCTCATAGCAATAGGACATCAAGAAATCCTAGCACTTTAGACACCAGGGATAGCAACGCAAGCCCTGACTCAACAGACACAAGTGTCGCAATAATGGCGATAATGCCGAAGACACGGCCGTCAATGCCAGATTCAGTGGCTCCAAATCCGGTCAACGGAAAAAGCCATTCAAAAGAAACAATCTGGGCCCGTCCAGTCAGGACCGCATACTCGATCGTTCATGTAAAATCCACGACACCCCCGATAAACCAGCCAACCACACCAATACAGAATGTTGGGTATTTAAACAGGCCGGCAAGCTAAATGCCGAAAACAAGGAAAAGGGGGCGCATAGTGATGACAACGAGGAGCCCCGGTCGCCAAACACAGGAGGACAGAAGAAATTTCCTCCCCAAGTGAAAACGGTAAATATGATATACGCCACCCATATTCCCAAGTGGGAGCGAAAGCGCACACTAAGGGATGTCTACGCGGTAGAGCCAGTCGCCCCAAAGTTCAACCCATGGTCTTCCTGCCCGATCACCTTCAATCGCAGGGATCATCCGACCAGTATGCGTCACGGCGGCTCAGCCGCATTAGTCCTTGACCCCATCATCAACGGATTCCACCTCACAAGAGTCCTTATGGACGGCGGCAGCAACCTGAACCTGCTTTATCATGATACAGTGCATAAAATGGGTATTGACCCCTCAAGGATCAAACCCACCAAAACGGCCTTCAAAGGTGTCATACCAGGTGTAGAGGCCCGCTGTACAGGCTCAATCACACTGGAAGTGGTCTTCGGATCCCCGGACAACTTCCGAGCAAGGAGTTAATCTTCGATATCGTCCCCTTCTGTAGTGGTTATCATGCACTACTAGGACGAACCGCAGTCACTCAATTCAATGTGGTGCCACACTATGCATACCTCAAGATCAAGATGCCCGGACCCCGTGGTGTTATAACAGTCAATGGAAATACAGAGCGCTCTCGCCGTATGGAAGAGCACACTGCAGCCCTTGCAGTAGAAGTACAGAGCGGCCTCCTTAGGCAGACCTCCAATTCGGCGATAAAGCCCCCGAACACCGTAAAGCAAGTCTGGAGTACTTTGCAACAGGATCGTCCGGCCCGTCCAGAGCTCGTCTAGCAATTCGACCTCCGTCCTAGTCCCAGCCAAGCGGTGAAGTTTGTGTCGCGCGTACATAATTACGCACTCAAAATACCATGGGCATAGACGGAGGCACATCTAGATAGCGGTCCTCAATACGGCTCAACCGCCCCGGGATCCGCATACCTCCACCTTTTTCTCTCTTTCAGGTTCTTCTCTTCGTGAGGCTCTTCTGGTAACCTGATCATCAGACCCATCACGGGACGGATATACCAAGGAATCAAGGAGCTTTGACATACAAGGGAATCCCCAGGTGGTCTCTGCTAACGATCCTTATACCTATTTTACATACCCACATGTAGCTCGCTCTTGGTAAAGGCATGTCAAATAGCCCTACTTGCTTATCGCACTACTTGTATACATACGCCTTGACGTATCATTCAAATAACAATGGAAACAATTTACAGCATCACCTTATTATTTCATTCATTTTCCTTGACTGTGTATTTATTACAAAAGTGCACCCGTACATTCTGGTACGTTTAGTTTGCAAGGGGCTTCAGTGTACCCCATAACGCGGTAGGAAAGTCCGAACACTTTTGACAGTGCGGCACCCCGAACTTGTAGCATTATATGCATCAGCTTCGAATCATGACTTGGGTCAAATGTTGGGTTTGCCTGGCTCCCATGTTTTGCTACCTTACATTCCGCTATATCGGCTAAGGCGACACAGGGAGAACTACTGCGATTGTGTCCCAGTTCTTCTGGATGAGTACCTTAGTAGAGAAAGCCGAAAACTGACTGTCATGATGCGGCGAGAGCTGGTCGTTGTTCGAGAGGTCTCAAATCCTTAAAGATTTTTTCCGCTTCATGCGAGGAATCGGTCTTTGTCCGATTTAGGTGTGTATAGCACCCCAAGTTCGGCCTTCCGAATACCAGGGGCTACGCCAAAATTTAAAATTATAGAACTTCTATGGCTAAGTGAGGGTGATAAAGCTTTATAAGTTTGATTGCCTTGTTCGTTGCGCTAAACACCTCCTTAAAGGACCAAAAACTTGGATAAAGAGTGTTTAGATTTATCCCGAATACCCCTGTGCTAGTTACATGAGGGGCAGAAGCCGACGACTTGTCAACTCTCAGATTTTTTAAATGGCTGCACATGAGGTAAAATTTTAAATCAACAAGCATTATATTGCGCAAATGAACTTGTTTCATATTATAGGATAAAATGAATGTATTCATTCAAAGATTACATCCTTTATACATTGCTCCGCCACAAGGCGGGAGCCCTTTAGGACGATGTCATAATTTTTTCGGGTTGGCGGTGCTCCTTGCCCTTCGATGGCCCCTCGGTCATCAACTTTTCGGCATCCATCTTCGCCCAGTGCACTTTTGCGCGGGCGAAGGCCATCCGTGCACCTTCAATGCAAACCGACCGCTTTATGACCTCTAGTCTGGGGCAGGCACTCATGAGAAGCTTCACGAGACCAAAGTAGCTGTTGGGCATTGGCTCGATAGGCCACAGCCGGACTATGAGGTCTTTCATGGATAGTTCGGCTGCCTTGTGCAGCTCGACCAGTTGCTTCAGCTGGTCGCTCAAGGGCATCGGATGTTCCATCCCAATATTTTGAGACCAGAACAGCTTCTCCCTTGAGCTCCCTTCTTCGGACCGGTAGAACTCCGCGGCATCAGATATGTTGCACGGCAGATCCGCGAATGCTCCTGGAGACCTCCAAATTCGGGTAAGTAAAAGGAATGTCTCCCTCACATGCTTGCTTTGCATAATGAATGTCTTACCCGCCGCAATCTTCTTGGCCGTCTGGATCTCCTAGAGGGTCTTAGCAATCTCGGACTCTTGAGTCTTAGAGTCATGCTCCAAGGACTCATATTTATGGACAAAATCCTGGAGCTCTTGCTGGACCTCGTTGACCCGGGCCTCTTGCTTCTCGCGCTTGGTGTGTTCCTTGGCCGCTTTGTCTTCGGCCTTGGCCAGCGCCTTCTTCAGGGCCGCCACTTCGGTCGTGGCCCCTATAAAAGTTCATGACGCTTCTGTCAAGTAAAAACCATCTATCCTTTATAAATATATAGATGAGGTATTGCGTACCTTGACTTTCTTCGAGCTGCCTCTTCACGAGGCCGAGCTCTCCCTCGGTCCGCTCCAGGTCCTGCTTTAGTCCAAAGACCTTCGCAGTACGAGCGGCAGCGGCCAGCAGGGACGCCTGCTTATTCACACAAGACATCTTCTGTTAGACTCCTGCGAACATTATTTAATCCTTTGTTTGGCTTTTCCTTCCGAACACCAAACATACCATCAGGGGCTACTGTATACACTATGATATTTTCTTACAATTTTATTACTTACCTCAAAGCCTGTTAGAAGGCTAGCACATGCTTCGGTTAATCTGCTTTTGGCAGACTGGACCTTCTCAATCACCATACTCATAAGAGTTCGGTGTTCTTCATCAATGGAAGCGATGCGAAGCGTCTCCAGCAAGCTGTCCGACGCCTCTGGATGGACAGAGGTCATCGGCACAGGCGGCTCGCCCTCCTTAAGTGGAGGCTGCCTGCCCGAATCTGGAACCACTTGGGTTTTTGGATCCGTATTCGGCTAGGGGCCAAACTGGCTGTGGCCCCCTTTATCGGAGTCCATGGGGGTCCTCCCCCCATGTGCCCGGCGACTGGGATTTTGCCTGGGAGCATCTCTAGAATGACCTCCCCTTGGCCTGGTATCCTTCGAGACAACACCTCGGTGTCGTTAGTGGCCTTGGGAGAGGAGGCCGTTGGAAGCGAATCGCTATTCATCGCCGCCGGGTCCAGAGACCCCTCCGAAGAGGAGGATATCTCGATGTTGGACTTGGGCGGACTGCAAGCGCAGATCTGGCACAATAAGAAGCGGTAACGCAAATGTATCGGAAATACTATTGTGTTCTGAAACTCACGACTTGGCCAGGGGCTTGACCCTGGGTTCCCACTCCTCGCCGTTGTAGGTGGCTGGGGTGGAATGGTCCTGAAGGAAGGTTTTCCCCTTCTTGGACACCTTGGCCTTCCCCTGTGGGGTGGCCTTCCTCTTCCTTCTCCCCCTAGTAGGGGGGATGGATTTCCTCTTCCTACTCCTCGTCTTCGGAGGAGGAGTGTGACTTGGTGTCTTCGGACGTCGTGTCCGATTTCACCTTGTGCCGGAGACCGTCTCTGGTCCCCACGGCCGTCTTCTTGGCCTTCTTCTCTGGCACCTCACAGGGTGCCGAAAACAGCATCTTCGTTAGAAGAGGTGATTCTGGGTCTTCAGGAAGCGAAGACAGACAGTTAGTCTGCTCCGCTACCGTTACCCAGGCCTGAACTATTGGCATGGAGGCTTAGGTTCCTCCCACGGACGTGCTAGTAAAAGACATATCTTGCGAATATGAAAACTTACCGGATTGGCCTGGCGTCTTGCGTTGAGCCCGCGATCTTCGGTTGTGGGCGGTGGTACCTCATTGGACTTGAACAACACCTTCCAGACGTCTTCGTGTGTCGTGTCGAAGAGCTCTCGCAGCGTCTGGTGTACGGCTGGGTCGAACTCCCACAGATTGCAAGTCCGTCTCTGGCATGGAAGAACCCGGCGGAAGAGCATAACCTAGACCATGCTGACCAGCTTGATTTTCTTGCTCATCATATTTTTGACGCATGTCTGAATTCTGGTTAGTTCTTCCGCTGAGCCCCAGGCTGCGCCCTTCTCTTTCTAGGAGGTGAGCCGCATGGGGACGCTGGATCGGAATTCGGGGGTCGCCGCCCAGTTGGCGTCACGCGGCTCGGTGATGTAGAACCACCCCGATTGCCACCCCTTCACGATCCCACAAAAGAGCCTTCGGGCCAGGTGACATTGGGAATCTTGCCCACCATGGCGCCTCCGCACTCCGCTTGTTGTCCGCTCACCACCTTTGGCTTCACATTGAAGGTCTTCAGTCATAGGCCGAAGTGAGGTGTGATGCGGAGAAAGGCCTCGCACACGATGATAAACGTCGAGATGTTGAGAATGGAGTTGGGGGCCAAATCGTGGAAGTCCAGACCATAGTAGAACATTAGTCCGTGGCCGAACGGATCGAGGGGGAATCCCAGCCCGCGGACAAAATGGGATAGGAACACTACCCTTTCCTAGGGCTTCAGGGTAGGGATAATCTGCCCTTCGGCCGGAAGCCGATGCACGATGTCCTTGGACAAGTATCCGACCTCCCGAAGTTTCTTGATGTCCTCCTTCTTGACGGAGGAGGCCATCCACTTGCCTCCAGCTCCGGACATGTTTGGAATGTTTTTGCGGAGAATGTGAGAGGTTGGGTGTTGGGGCTCGAGAATGGATGGGCAGAGGAGGAAGAGGGCGTGGGTGAAAAAGAGGGGTAACCCTTATCTCTTTATAAAGGAGGCAGAAGTCATGCGCCTCCCCACTTGCCCTAAAAACTCGCTTATTCCCCAAGCGTCGTGTTGATGGCGCGGTTGGGTTACCCACACCCGTATTGATGAGAATCCCGTGATAAGGGGACACGATCTCTACTTCGACAAGATGTGCCAATATAGACCGCCTCGCAAGATGTGTAGTAGCAGGTTGAGAAAACGGTTCGAATAATAATCGGGCCGCGGCGTGATGTCATGCTATGGGGAAGCTGTCAGTAGTAGACTCGTGGAATGTTATACTCTCTACGGTGGTATGTGGAATTTTTTTGGCAGAGCCAGACACGATTCTTGTGTTCAAGATCTACTTTGGAGTATTCGGAGAAGGAACCCGCCTTGCAATGCCGAAGACAATCTGCACGCCGGACTCATCGTCATTGAAGCCTGGTTCAGGGGCTATTGAGGGAGTCCGGGATTAGGGGGTCCTCGGACAGCCGGACTATATGCTTATGCCGGACTGTTGGACTATGAAGATACAAGATTGAAGACTTCGTCCCGTGTCCGGGTGGGACTCTCCTTTGCGTGGAAGGCAAGCTTGGCGATTCGGATATGTAGATTTCCTTCTCTGTAACCGACTATATGTAACCCTAGCCCCCTCCAATGTCTATATAAACTGGAGGGATTAGTTCGTAGGACAACGACAATCATAATCATAGGCTAGCTTCTAGGGTTAGCCTCTACGATCTCTTGGTAGATCAACTCTTGCAATACTCATATCATCAAGATCAATCAAGCAGGAAGTAGGGTATTACCTCCATCGAGAGGGCTCGAACCTGGGTAAACATCGTGTCCCCCGCCTCCTATTACCATTAGCCTTAGACGCACAGTTCGGGACCCCTTACCCAAGATCCACCGGTTTTGACACCGAAAGTGGTGATTAGACTTTTCTGATGCACACCCAAGCTCTGACTCCTTGGTTTTCTCCACTAATGCAGGTCCTTCGGGTTCCAAATAGTGAGTTGGGTCATAACCGTTTTCCTGGAAGATTCTGACTTCTCGTAGGGGTTTCTGAATCCTCTTGACTGGTTCCACTATCGTGAGTATCAGATCCATACCAAATATTTGACTATCGCTTGTCGTGGCCAGCATGAAGGGGTACGGCCTTATATGATAGTATCCGCAGGCTTGACTGACGGTGGTTCCAAGCAACGAAATTTTATTCATGCCAAGCTATCCTCTGGTGCACTGGTACGTGTCGGTGCTATACAAACGGTTTTGAACCCCTTTCTGCGATGGCACTTGGAACCGTCACCAAGTGAGTGTGGGCAATAGGGGGTCCTTCCCACACGACCCAGAAACCATCGGGGATAGGGAGCCATGATCCAGAGGCCTTGCATAATGTAATTGTGTGTGATGCAGCACACACTAAATTCTTTCGCACATGTAGGATCGGTGATTAAACGATTCTAATGACGCAGTGAAACCAAATGGTGTGTCGTAATGAAACGCTTGGGAAACAATATCTAAGGCACACGGGCCAACATATGAACTGTGTGCGATATGTGCCCTATCACATACGAGTTTTCTATGGAATCTGTCTGCCATGCAAGACTGCATCGCACACGTTCTCCCAACATTTACCGTCTGTGATAAGGTTCTATCACAAATGGTTCAGGAGCCCCTTTGCATACATACGAGTGATGCAAACCATTTGTGATTTGTTGTGTGTCACCGACGGTTGGGGCTAGAGTGATGTGTGCTTTTTGTTTGGGATCCCACACGTTTCCTGAAAAAATTACGACTGGGATTGTATTTACATTGGGCACGGTTTACTCCGAGTTCTCATGTGCGATAACTTGATATCACAAATGATTCCGGAGAGCCTACGCACACGTAGTAGCGCTACGAATCGTTTGTGATCTGTTGTGTATCACCGAGGGTTCCGCTATGATTGACGTATGCTTTCCGATGTGGATCGCACACACTCATTTAGTTGAACCATGTGCGAATAAATTGCCAGGTTAAAACAAAAATATCCCATTTTGAATCGGCATGCAAAAAGCAAATTCACCACAATATTCAATTGAACAAATAAACAAAAATATCCCATTTTGAATCGGCATGCATAAAGCAAATTGGCCACAATATTCAATTGAAATAAATAAGAATATCCCATTTTGAATCGGCATGCAAAAAGCAAATTTGCCACAATATTCAATTGAACAAATAGTGTCCACAGGAAGAACATTCATTAGATTTTGCAACAATTGCAATTGAACATATGGTAGATAAATTCCAATGATTTGTCCACGCATATATGCATTACATAATTAATCATAGTGTATGAAATACGAAGACCTCATCAGATGGAAAACAATGGATCCATGCGTATATGTTTAGCGGCTAATTCTTACTCAATGTTTCAGGAGAACGCATACTGAAATCTTCATTATCACCAGTGGGATTGATGTAGTGATTCAGGAAGAAGTCGCTGATAAATCTCCGAACCATCAGCAATTCACCAGCCGGGAGCGATTCAGGGGTCCTCGTTCTAAGATGAGCTGCAATATTTTTAAGATCAGAATGTGCCATATGAGTGGAGTAGAAGATATTAATTAAGATAGACTTGCTAGTACTAATTCGCAAGGATCATCACAACTATCAGCGGATTTGCAGATGGAGATCATGTGTCTGCAAACATAGTATCCACAAAGGTTGGTGCCTGCTTCTTGCTGAGGACACTGAAATTTTTTGTACAGAATTAGTCATGTATTTGTCCTGTTAGGAACAACCTAACCGGTGTTAGATGTATTATTTTTTCTTTGGACAAAATATAAAGAGGTTTATTTAGAAGCTTGAACATTTGACTAGCGTAAGAAAAGGTATTTGCAGACTTCTGGATAAATTTTCCGAAAATAGCAGATCTCGGTGTGTTACCGGAGAAACGATCTCGTGCTGTAGAGGTAGTTCCCTCTTGAACAAGTTCCCTGGTTTAGTTTTCCACAATGCGAGCACACTGCAAATGAAGATGAATTTTCACAAATCAATTGTTGAACCAGATATGAATGCAAATTAATTTTAAGATCATAGAATTCAATACCAATCCATGAATTGCTGAAGATGCGTCAGATCCTGAGTGTTTGTTGACTCACTGAGAGAATCGATGTAGTAAACTGTGTTCTTGTTTGGAACAATGAATACTAATATCCAGTGACCGCTACATATTAAGAAAGCCATGAACTTATGAATTATGTCGAAATCTGAAAGACAATTAGTGTATGCATGGTTGTTTACTTGAGTCGCCTTGCATGATATGGCCAGAGAAATGATTCTGCATGGGACGTGTTTTCGAAGATACGGACGACCGTGTTAACTGGCCAGTCCCATTCGTCCTTACCATGTAATGTTGTGCCATTTGCTAATGCATGATCTATGAAATACACACTCTCCCTTTTTCTTCACTGCGCGTTCAATCACATGAGAGGAATAAAATGCAGTTAGTTGTTTATCATTTACAGCCTTGTATGGAGAAGTTGATCAAAGTTAGTTAAGTACTTACAAAACCAGGCATCTAACATGAGTGGCATCGAGCTTGTTGAAGTTGAAGAAGAGATGTAAGTCCTCAAAACTCACATCGAATGAACCAGCATCGTATCAGAAATGATCTCTGTTGAAGTGGACTAGCAAACCATGATGACCTGGTGACATTTGATCCATGCAATATTCATGTAACTTGCGGCAACTGGAGCTGCACTCATCAAAATATTCGCCAACAAGAAATGGCTGTCCATGGACGTAATTGTGTACTTCAAGTATGTCTACTTTACTTTTATCAAGCACCAATTCTACTTCTTCATCATCCATGGCGTCAGAAATAATATTACTCCCTGATTTGAACAACTTGATGTTAATTTGGTTTCGGGCGATGAGTGCTTTAAGCAAGAGGCAATCGTTCTCTTTCCTCTTCACTCTCCCGCCGCGCTTCTTCACGGGTGTAGGCTTTTTGGCCACTTCCTTCTTGGTACTTGAAGCATTTCTGGCAGAACGTCTGGTTGCCTTCAAGGTAGACTGCCGAGCAGATGGTGAAGCTTTGACAGACTGCTTAGCGGACAGTTTATCTTTGTCGGACCACTGAGCTGGCGGTGCTACTGTGATGGACTGCTGGGCTGTAGGAGTAGAGGCATCGGACTGCTGACCATGCATTGAAGCTAAGTCTGGTTTCTGCGCAGGTGGTGCCAACTTGTCGGTGTGCTGAGGAGGCCGTGCCAACGCGTTGGTTTGCTGAGGAGGAAGTCCTGATGCATTGGTATGATGATCACGCTACTGCGGACCGACGGACTGATGAGAAGTCGGTTCTGGACCTACAGACTGCTTAGCAGGTAGTTCCGAAACATCAGACTGCTTAGCAGTCCATTCCACCAGGTTAGTCTGTTGAGCATGTGTTGCAGCTGGGTCTCCCCCCGCTGCTTCAGCGGCCGGCATCTGAACCGGTGGTGCGTCTTCAGCAGTTGTAGGCCTTGCCACTGGCTCCTTTGGGGCGGAGGATGACATGGCATGTACGCCACAAAGTCGGCCTGGCTGATCACATGTTGATGCATCAGCCGTCAGATTACGAGTATTAGGTTCTTTGGGGGAAGCACGCGAGAGCTGCTGTGGCAAGGAGAGCATCACCGGTTGAGGGGCGACATTGATTGCTCTTGGCGGGGCTTTAGGGATCTCATTGATGAACTCTATTTCCTTTCTTGGCCACTGGATGTGATGTAAGGGTGTTTCCCCCAAGGTCCTTTGCTCATCAAGGTCTCCTAGGACATTCTTGAGGGCAAATTCATTGAATCCAGGCTTTACTTCAGTTACATAGAACTTCACACAACCCGACTTCAATGGCACATTGTCCAACAAGAGGCTCTCTTCCAAGAAGGGTGGGCAAACCCAGGCTATTGCACATTTTAATGTACCTTCATAATGTGTATGCACGCCCTTTAGGCTGTCTTTCATTCCAGATAGATCAGATATAGCATCATCATGAGCAGTTGCAGTCTCAGTGTCGCTCGCGTCAGCTGATGCACAACTACACTTGTGTTGTGTTGTCTCACAACAAGCAGTATCCTCCATACCCACCTCCCCTCCCATCTACTGGCTATCTGTCAGTGTTACAGTCTTCCCAATCATCATTGACTGCTCAAGATCCTTTCGAACAACCGGATACATTTCCTTCCTCAACTTTCATACAATTCATTCTTCTTCATTTCACTCCTCGCTTTTTTCATGCTGAGCCTCTCTTCTTTGCTGAGTGTGGAAGCCCTCTTGTGCGCGACATTAACACCTATACCCCTTGCACGGCCAGGGGGTTGTTTTGTTTCTAGAGCAATGGGCAGAATGTCACATGGCCCTGAGTTCCTGTAAAACCTTCCAGGGATCTTGGAAGCCTCTACCATCACTTGATATAGTTTTTCCTCATGTGAGTTTTCAAAGAAATAAGTTTCGTCATCACGCCTCATTGCACGTGCCCGCAAGTAGTCTCTCGCGCGTTCCCCTTGATTTCACTAAAGGCTGGTTCCCCACCCGCCGCTACTGCTTCTTTGTCCTCCTGGTCCCATATCGGTTTCATGCTGTTGTATCCTGCCACACCCATATGGTGGGGGTGTGTGTTCTTCTTCTGAAATTCTGATTGCTTGAAACTCTTCTCAGCAAACTCTATAGTTGCCATGACCCTTTTGAATTCTGCCCAGTCTGCCTTTGAAATTTGGGGGTATGTGGGGATTGGGTCCTTGCCATCACTCAAGTACTTCTTGCATAGCACGTGCTTCCAGTTTCTCCAAGAATCCCTAGCCTTCTTCAGTGCAGCGTGTTCCATCTGCATTCTCCACTGCTCTGGAACATTGAAGTGATCCATGATATCTCGGACTATCCATCGCCGTGTTTCTGTGTCAGCCTTCCGAAACCACAGCAGATTTATGTCGAGCCTTGCCCTACCAATAAATCCACACACACTCCTGAACCTCGTGCGTACTTATCTGGTTTAGTTGGAGCCCAAGACTTTAAATCGATCTCAGTTACTTCATATACACCTTTAGGCTAGTGTGTGGGCTATCTTGGAGCGTACCTCCGTGTCCTGACCGGAAGGGTAATTGCTGCAGCTCTATCCCATTCAAGATTACTTGATCCCTCACCATCTTCGTAAGACCTAGGGTTGTTGGAATCAGATGAAGATACATTGCCTGAAGCATGAGTGTTGTCACTGCTATTCGGCATCTACAGAGAACACATGCGAAACTCATGAAAGGAGGATAAGCATAAAACTAACAACTTGGTATCAAGCTTTCTAAACATGTCATGAAATAATTTAGAAAATGTACGGCTAATTTGTTAAGTTTGTGTGACTCAGGCCCCCGCGATATTTAAATTGGCAGTAACTTGTTGGAACAAATACAACTTATATGTACTAGTTAGGAAGGTAGATAATTAACATATATACACTCTCTGTTATTTTATAGCCAATTTGGGAACATACAGAACGAAATAGGAAGAGTGATTGCGAGGAAATATGCCTCACCACGATGGAGAGCAGTAACTAATAGGCTTCTTAATGCAAACCTGGCCAGACCACAGGGGAGGCGAGGATTACAGCATCGATATGCTTGAGGGTGGTTGGCAAGCAAACGAAGACGGCAAGGCGCAGGCAGCTGCGTGTTGGGAACCGCAGTGGAGGTAGGCTTGCCGCTGAAGAACGGGCACACGGCCGGGGTGAGCACACCGACGTCGGAGAGGGTTCTGATGTGGATCTGGGGGAGGGGGAGCTGGCAATGGAGATTGAGAGGACTAGTTGAGTGAAACGCGGGTGGCCCGTGGGGGAGTTGGGGGCCTACGTCAAAAGGGTGGAAAATATCCCCGGTCACCGCACGGAAAGGCCTATGCAAACGGTTGCCTCTAAGCGCTCGTGTGCACAAAGAGAAAAATTCTGTTTGAAATGAAGACGTACTAATTTTGAAATGAAGACGTGAGTTCATTGTTTCGCCTCTAAATTTTTCCCACGTTAAGCAATCACCATTATACCACGGGTTTGATTTGCTGGCGCATTTCAGGTCTCGTGTGCTATATGTAAGACATTTTTTGGCATGTACCATGCATTTTGGCATATAAATCAATTCCTAGGCAGATTGCATTTCCTGTCGAAAGGGATGAGGATTGCCGTTCAATCTGGGAGCATCCAACGGTGCAGACATACGATCCGTGGAGTTTGGGTTCTGGCCAATCAGAACGCACGACTCAGATCGCGTGCGTAGCAAAGGGGGGCATCGGCCACGGTTTGGTAGGCACACGGATTTCATGAGTGAACCATGTGCTATTTGAAAACATTTACATTAAATAACAGTGTACCCGGGTGGTGAAGGAGGAGGAGGAGGAACCGCATAAAAAAATCACAGCCGGAACTGCATCTGCTGTCGAAAGGTGCAAACGTACGATCCGTCGGGTTTGGATTCTAGCAAGTCAGAACGCAGGACTTAAATCGCGTGCGTGGCGGGGGGGCATTGGCCATGGTTTAGTGGACACACGGCTTTCGTGAGTGAACCGTGTGCTATTTGAAAACATTTACATTAACTAACAGCATTTTTTGTTTGAATGAAAACATGAGTTCATCATTTCGACTCCAATTTTTTCCCCACGGTAAGAAATCATGATTGTACCCTAAGTTTCGATTTTCTGGTACATTTTACCAGGCGGCAAGCCTCGCTAGCAATCTCAAACTTTGAATATGCAAAAACAAAAGAGATCTTGTTTAATTTCTCTCTATATATATATAGTCACAAATACACGTGCGTGTCAGTGGAAGATCATTTGGGTGTCACTTTGCGAGTTTTCATTCATTGTGCGAGAAACGGGAAAAAACTTCAAAAAGTTTGGCTGCAGCGTGCGACCAGAGGCGTAGGCCTTGTTGGTATTTTAATTTCCGGAAATGCAGATAGAGTCCCGAAAATAACGAAAATCATTGTGCCACTGTGGCGTGCCCTCACGATCGCATGGAAAAAATTTGGTAAAGTTTGGCACAAGTTTTGGTGCTTGCACCTTCCATATACCGGAGCATCGCACAAGAAGGATCATAGTTTCCAAAAAGGAGACGCGACACTTCGACTACAAATCGTCAGTTACTCTACATCGTTCTGCCTCGAAAAAAATCATGGTAAACAATCACGGATATACCCCTTGGTTTGATTTTCCGGCCCATTTAGGTCGTCTACTATGTTTAAGTCATTCTTTGCACTTAGCTTGCATTTTAGTGCATATAAAGTCAAAAACCCTACTACTACTACTACATGTGGATGTTTTAGTTAGGCTATATTAATTAATTAGGCTACTCATATATAGTGGAGAGTCTCATATACTATATCATGCATATATAGTGTATATATATATGGTCTATACTAGCTATAGTGTATGATACTAGCTTCAATTATAGCGCATAGTAATACATAGAGTATATATAGTTTCTTCGTATCATAGATCATATTTATTGCCATCCATGACACTCATTAGCATCACATTTAACATGATATGGTGTCTACCTATATGTTACTCTAACGTTCTAACCCTCACTATATTTAATTCTTTGCCACATCAACATACTTGCTATTTTTCCGAGTGCATGGTATCGTCGGCTATGATATATATACCACCACTATGGCCAGCCTTTGTATAGTAGGGAAGTATCATATTGTAACATCCCAAATTTCCAATTTGGAATGTTATACTTAGATCATTGATGCATATCATATTTTATTGCATTTCGTTTCGCGATCCTCGAAATTCTAAGCAACTCAAGGACCCACGAAGAGAGTTGGGGATTTCATCGTTTTCATATTTGAATTTTCTCAAATAACAAAACAAGGATCATTTTGGTTTTAATTTTTTTTTCTTCAAAATATTTCATATTAAAAATTTATGAGAGCACATAATATGACTTCTCCAAAATAAATGAAATATTCTAGGAAAGATATTAAAATCAAATATCTAGTTTTATTTGGACTTTATTGCAATTGTATTTGAATTAGAAAAATTGCTCGTTTTCAAAATTGCGTTTTTTAGGACAAAAAATGTTCATCTTGTTCTAAATATTTTATTTAGATGGTGAAAACTTGTTTTGGTAATTTTAGATTTTTATTTTATTTTCTAGGATTTGTTTTGTTCGGCAAAATCTATTTTTAAAAAACTCGCACGCCCAACTGGGCCAACGGCCCAGCCGAGCCGGGCCAAGCCCGTGCTGACGCCGCCTCCCTTGCGCACACCCCGTGCCTGAGCCGGACTCCGCCCGAGTCCAGGACACCCCCGCCGCCGCGGC
>NC_041385.1:593419751-593459243 GCF_002162155.2 Triticum dicoccoides | reverse complement strand
CCGCAGCAGCCGCAGCTCGCAGCCGCCGCAGCACCCCGCGCCGCCTGCCCTCGCCGCCGTCGCGTCCCGCCGTGGCCCCGTAGTGCCCTGCCCCACCGGAGACGCCGCAGGAGCCGCCGGAACCGCCGGTCCCGATCCGATCCGCCGCCCTTTTTTTTGGTTTTTAGGTAAAACCCCGTTGTTTTCAAAAAAACCTAGTTTCATTTTTTTATAGATTGGTTTTATTTTTTTCGGTTTAGCTAAATAGCTGACGTTCGTCTGTACGTTCGTTTTAACGAACAGTGTTCACTCATTAGCCGCAGATAGCGAACGTTCGTTCGTTAGCCTGTTCGTTAGTTTTTCTTTTTCCAGGGTTTTCCCGCGATTATTTTCGATCGCGATTTCTGCCCTGATCTTCGTTTTAGTTTATCTTTTTGCTCGTTTATCGGAATGAGGCGATTCATGCACCTAGATCTTCTTCCCAAAGCCCTCTTTCTGTTTAACCAACTGGAACAAGATTTTGGTACTGTAAAATTTGACTCCTGTCCAAATTAGTAAACGGATCTTGTTTCTTTCGTAGTTTGAGTTTCGTTGCTTCGTTTGATTTGATTCTTTTTGCAAACCGGAGTTCTTAAGTTGAACTTTCTGGTTAGATCTCTTATTTGAGTTTTACCCGTGCTTCTAGTTGAGTGCTCATTGTATACTTGTTTGTTTGCGATAGAGTACCCGGAGTGCGAAGCGTGCTACTACGAGTCTCTAGGTTTCACAGATCATCAGCAAGGCAAGTAACACTTTGATCATACCTCTTTACTACCCAGTTTTATTGCATTAGATCAACCCTCAAACAATTGCAAGGTTAGGATCTACTTAACATGTCAGTTTTGGGAAGTAGATGATGAGGTAGAACCTATTGCCATGTTTATTATCAAACCTTTGGGAGTTACATCTACGTTATGTTTATGTTGCTATGCTATGCTCGTAGACATGGTTTGGGTGAGTGTATCCATGACAGATGTGAGTAATGTTAATTAATGGTTAACTTAAGGTGGCTACTTAAATACATGTCTGGGTGGATTGCTTGTGGGCACCTGGAGAATCCAGTGTTGTCCTAGGATATCCTGGAGTACCCATGTGATCATCCTACGGTCCGCCACCCAGACTCAAAGGGATCATAAGATTATTTGTGCTAGAAACTTCTGTGTGCAGCCACAAGCTATTATGGGCTCTAGCATGGTTGAGTATGTTGCAAGACCTCTTTCAGTGGTGGGCTAGCAGATGTAGGGGAAAGTTGGTGTAACTGTCCACCCAGAGTAAAGAGTTATTGTTTCAGAAAGACTGTGTCTCGTTTCTCCGACCATGAATGTATTCGAGTCTTGTGGGGAAAAGTGTGCAAACCTCTGCAGAGTGTACAAACTAATCATGGTTAGTCGTGTCCCCGGTTATGGACATCTTGAATATCTGGATTTTGGATTATCGTATTGATCTCATCACTTTAAATTAATTTTATTGGGTTAATGATGATGCTTAATTGGGATTGAGTTGGAGGAACCTTCTCAATGTTTAACAACCACCATGATATTTAAATAAAATGTATTCCTTTGCTGTAGGATAAAAATTGGCTTTATGCAAAACTGTAAACATAGAGCTTTCCACCAGCCATATATGCATGTAGTGATAGCAATTATTTTGTTCATTACTCTATGTGTTACATTGCCAGCATATTCCATGTGCTGGCCCGTTTCGGGCTGCAACATTCATGTTGCAGACTTTTCAGACGACGAGTAAGGTGCCATAGGTCGTTGTCTTTCACTCAGCTATGCCGTTGGAGTTGATGGACTCGCTTTATCTTCCCAGCCTTCTGTTGTTATCATTTTTAGATGGCCTTAAGCCATATTATTGTAATAAGCTCTCTTTTGAGACATTCGATGTAATAAGTGTGTGATTGCTATTCTGTTATAAATCCTCGAGTACTGTGCATGTCAGCATTACCGACCCAGTGATGACACAGACGCACAGAGATCAGATTTATTGAGGTCTGGTCGCTACACATATATACTATAGTATCATGCATATGATACTATATAGTGTATGATACTACGTATGTACCTTCTTATAGTGCATATATATAGTATCATAGAGCTAGTATATATATACCATAGATGATCGTATTTATGACCATGTGCATGACACAAAGTAATATAACATTTATATTATATATGTTACGGTATCTATGCTACTGCTTCTTTGCCACACATCATCATATTTGCTATTCTCAAGTGCATGATGCCGGCTATGATACCCCCACTATGGCCACCCTAAGGTTGGTCGTAATGGGAGTATCAAGCGGTATCATATGCATGCCAACTAGACTTTCTGGATGATGTGGTACACAATTAAATGAGGAAAGAGAGGGTGTGGGCTGGGTATCATATCATGATATACTGTATCACATATTATTTGTTGTACTACTTTGTGTCATGCATGGCAATTAATAAGGCAACCTAAGATACTAAGACTAGCCACAATGGGTAGTAACATAGAGTAGTAACGTGCCCATGTTACTACCTCTATAGTGGGGAGTAACATATGTGTGGTAACATGCGCAACACTTTATTTATTAAGCTATAGACTCATCTTGCCTTGATATGTGTGATGTTACTCATTCTATTAGTAACTAGCTATGTTACCACATGCCTCTCTTTCTTCATTTATTGCTTGCCACGTCATCTATTTTATCTAGATATGTGTGATCTTACTACCTATGTTACTTCCACTTTGGGTAGTCTAACTTATGATACTATGCGCGCATTATGGAGGTAGCTAGCTAGTATCTGTCATATACTAGTATCATGCATGACACATAGTAGCATATATAGCATTTATTACGACACACAGTTTCATGATATGGTACTTAACCCTCTCTTTCTTCATTTAATTCTATGACAGCTCATCAAAATTGCCTAGTTGGCATGATACTAGCTATGATATCCCATTACAACCAGCCTAGCAAAGAAGGTGTACAGATCATTTGTGCGTCGCTTTGCGAGTTTTCATCTGTTTGTTCGAGAAGCGGGGAGAAGTTTCAAACATTTCGGCCGCGAGGTGCAGCCACTGGCGTAGGCCTAGTTGGTATTTTAGTTACAGGAAATTCAGAAGGAGTCCGGACATCATCAAAATCGATGTGTGCCTGTGGCATGCAATCATGACCCCGTGGAAAAAATGGTAAAGTTTGGCACAAGTTTTGACGATCATTCCTTCCAAACCGGAGCATCTCACATGAAGGATCATGGTTTCCCAAAGGAGACGTGTCAATTCAAAATCCGGTGGCCGGTGACTTCATCATTGGGCCTCATAAATATTTCCACGGTACGCAAACACCATTATACCATGGGTTTTATTTTCTGGAGCATTTCGGGTATCGCTAGCTATATTTAAGACATTTTTTTGAGTTTAACGTGCATTTTGTGCATAAAAATAAAATTACAATCGGAACTGCATGTGTTGTCGAAAGGGATGAGGATCACCGTTCGATTTGGGAGCATCCAATGATGCATACGTACGATCTGTGGGGTTTGGATTATGGCTAATCAGAACACATGACTCAGATAGTGGGCGGGGTTTTGTCGGCACACGGCTTTCATCAACAAACCATGTGCTATTCGCAATCCAGATTGCATACATATTTTTGTTCACACATACTGTAGTGAGATCAATTGAGTGTGCTACCTCTATGATATAACAATAATAATAATAATAATAATAATAATAATAATAATAATAATAATAATAATAATAATAATAATAACAATAATAACAACAACAAAAGTTCATATTCATTGGCCGAGCTGACAGCATATCAAGGTCAACATATTAATGGTTCTTACATTAACAGAAAAGCGGGCATAACTCACAAATTCAGTACATGCGATAGTTCTAAATTGAACGAAATAAGTTGCAGGGTAGGCATAAAGACTAGTCTTACGGCTTAATTCCCATGTACATGCGGGAACTGGGATCATTAAGTTGACCCCGAATGAACTTGGGTTGTTTGATGATTTTATGCTTCTCTGTTACAGGGTTGTGTGATCCCTTGGCTGGCAACTCATCAAATTCATCGTACTCGTCCTCATCCGCAACATCGCCGACACCCAGTACCCTCCTCTTCCCATGCATCACTACATGGTTGTTCTTATGCAAAGGGTCTTCTGCAAGTAAAATATGTGTAGCATCGCTGGCAAGAATGAACGGGTCCATGTGATATGCCATCGTTGTCATGTTAACACAGGTCTTCCTGTAATCATCAACCTTTACTTGACCAACAGGGGTCCATGAGCACCTGAATAATGCCACCTTAACTTTCACATAGTCAAGCACCCAAATCTCTTTGATGGTTCCATAGTATACCCTTTTATCAGCTTCATCTACAATCATGCATTCTATTCGAACAAAGCTATTCTGATATGAGGTCTTCTCATCACATTCATCAATGTAGAATGTGTATCTATTTATGTCATATGCTTGGTACATCAACATCATAGGTGATGGCTTTTGTGCCAACCACGTAGCAACGTCATCGATGGATCCTTGTGCCAAATGCTTCTTCAGCCATTCGGCATAGTTCTTAGTGTGCTCCTTCATCTCCACATCTGATGAAGGCACCATTGGTAAGAAGCTTTGGTGTATCTCCGCCAAGTGTTCTTCGGCGTAAGCGGTGAGAACTGGGCTATTAAGCAGTACCGTCAAATGGGCTTTCTCTGCCAATTCTCCGGGTGCAACCATTTGCGTGCCAGCAAGGACCGGCTTATCTTTCAGCCTTCCCTCGTGGCGAGAGAGGGGCAAACCTATAGGTCGTTGTTTCATGTATTCGGTGCAAAATTCAACCACCTCCTCTAAGGTATAACCTTGTACGATGCTCTCCTCTGGATGGTTTCGGTTCCAACAAAAGCGCTTCAGTATTCCCATGAACCGCTCAAAGGGATACATGTTGCGAAGAAACATAGGACCACAATACTTTATCATGTCGACAAGGTGCACAGTGAGATGGACCATGACATCAAAGAATGACGGTGGGAAAAACATCTCTAGTTTGCACAATATTCTTGCAATATCATCTTGCATATGATCCAACTCTTCAGGATCTACAACTTTCTGACATAGTTGGTTGAAGAAATCAGAGATCTCAATGAGTGTGTTCCTTATATCTTTGTCCAACAGATTCCTGATGGCCACCGGGAGGATTTGTGTCAACATTACATGGCAATCATGTGACTTCATGTGTCCCAACTTCATTTTACCTAAGCTCACATCCACAAGACTTCTGACGTTTGCAGAGTAGGAAGAGGGTGTCTTAACTGACAACAAGTAGGTGAAGAACTGTGTTTCTTCTTTTGTACTGAAATTGTAACTCTGGCAAGCTTTGATGAATTTTTCATCATCTTCTGCTTCACTCTTGCCTTTTGATTGATCAGCAAGCATATCGAGTCGTGAACCCTCACCATCCTTTCTTTTACCTTTAATCTTGAGCAGAGTACCAAGGATGCTTTCACATACGTTCTTATCTACGTGCATGACATCGATGCAGTGACGTACACGTAGAATCTCCCAGTAAGGTAATTTCTAGAACACCGATTTCTTCTTAAACACTTGATCCTTTGGTGTTTGTTTCACCGTCTGAGCGTGATTCTTACCAAGCACAACATTAATTTGTTTATCCATGTTGTGGACCACCTCCCCATCATAGGGTCTTGGGCCCACTTCTACCTCTGTCGTACGATCAAATTCAGCTTTCATCTCTCGGTATGGGTGATTTTTCCATAAGAACCTATGATGATGCAAATACACGGTTTTGCACGACTTTTGAAGTCCTCTGCTAGTTTTACTATCCATGCATGTGACACACCCTACATCTCCCTTTGTTTTCTGCCCTGATGTGTTGCCTAATGCCGACATATCTTGAATGGTGTGCACCAGCATCGCATGTAGATCGAAAATCTCCTTTTTGTAAGTATCATAACATTTTACAGTAGGTGCATCTATCCACACTGTCAGCAGTTCTTCTACTAGTAGCTGAAAGTAAATGTCGATGTCATTTCCAGGTTGCTTCGGCCCTTGGATAATCATTGACATCATAATGTATTTTTTCTTCATACATAACCAAGGAGCTAGGTTATATATGCACAGAAGCACCGGCCATGTGATGTGATTGGTGTTCATATCGCCAAAAGGATTCATCCTGTCAGTACACTCCCCGAGCCTTATACTTCTAGGGTCCTTGGCAAAGTCTTCAAACTTGTTGTCGACAAATTACCACTGAGCCCCATCTTTCGGGTGCCTCATATACTTATCCGCAATTTTCTCATAATGATGCCACTGCAACCTCTTTGCCTCTCTAGGGTTTGCAAACAATCGCCTCAACCTTGGAATTAAAGGAAAGTATCAAACAATATTGAACGGGATTCCTGTCTTGATCTTGTCGTCCAATTTGTACTTGTCCTTTGCTCTCCTGCGCTTGTATTGTGCATGCTTGCATTCGGGACATGCACGCAAATCCTTGTACTCACCATGGTACAATATACAATCATTCACACAAGTGTGTATCTTCTGTACTTCAAGTTCCAATGGGCAAACAATTTTATTTACTTCATTTGTGCTTCTGGGGAGCACATTATCTTCCGGAAGAATTTCTTTGAAAATACCTAACATCTTTGTGAAGCCCTTGTTTGATAGACCGTTTGCTGCTTTAAATCTGAGAAGCGCCAGGGTGGCACTCAACCTGGAATATTTCTTTTTGCAACTGTATACAATTCTTTCTTGGAGTCCGCATCAATGGTTGGCAGATCCTTGTACCCAATCATATCCTCGTCTGGGCCCTCAAAATCTGCAATCATAGCAGCAAAATCTGGCATATCAAGATCGTCGTCATCTGCATCGACCTCTTGGTTTTCCAATGGCCGTTTCGACTTTCCGGTGTTCCATTGGTAGCTTGACGCCTCTGCCCCAATGTTAGATTCGACATCCATGTGACACTGATCGGGCTTTGGCATCTTGCAGCGCTGGGTATCTTCATCCATGACCTCATATTCACCATGTTTGGTCCAACGTGTATATCTATCCATGAATCCCCGAGAGACTAAGTGCCACTGGACATCTGCAACTACACGTGACTCTGTATTGGCACAATCAACAGATGGACACAGGATGTAATCCGCATCACCAATTCTCCTCTTTGTACTTCAAGCCAAATTCATGAACTCTATCACGCCATTGATAAAATCTGCGGTATTTCGACCCTTCATCCATTTAGATCCTTCCATCTGCACCACACGAATGGTAATTAAAAACAAAACAACAACATTGATACATGGATTAACTGCTGCCCAATGATGCATGCATAAATCACAAGGCTTTATTTTCATAATTACTGAGGGCGCTCCATATTGTTATCCAGACGTTCAATGACAAAAATTCATGGCCAGTCAATTTACACGCAGAGTACTAGTACAACACTACCTTTAGGAATTGGATACCTTAATTAAGCCACTCACGAAAAGAATACCTTAATTAAGAAGTCGCGCGGCGACCTCCACCCAGCACACAGAGAAGCATGATGTGGCGGCACGCCGAGATAGCAGGGTCGAGGAGCAAAGCTTAGTGCGGCTACCGCCTGAAGCTCGACCTCCACTATCCCGCCATCGACCGCGATGGATGTGCTCGAATCACGCCACTGTCGACCTCGACGGCTGAGCTCCTTCTATCACCCGCCGCAGACCGAGGATTGACCTCCTATGATGCTGCCACCGCCCACCTACCGAGGATTTACCTCCTCTCCGGTAGCCCTTGCCTAGGCCGTTGCCGCCATCTCTAGATGCGTACCGGCTATTTTTTTACAGATATCCGCAGAGTGGCTGTTTACATGGTATCACTGTAACTCAATTATATATATAGGGTAGTACATCACATACGGTTATGTAACGGCAACCGTGTCTCACCTACGTTGTCTTCTCACACGGTTTGGTGCGCAAATCGTGTGTGACATTGTAATACCTGACACAAATGACATGTATAAATAGTGTGCCATATATAGTGCCATAAGTAGTTCCCAGCCGTTATCTTATCCCCACAGTTTCCCCATTTCCCCAAAATCTCTACATAGCCCACAAATTCCCTCACATGGAGCTAACATTGGGGGAATGCGGGCGAGTGGTGTTGATGGTTTTGGTGCGGCTGCTCCTGCTTGTATCGCCGCCACGATGGCGGTTGCCGCCGAGCACTTGCCTAAGGTCATCAGAAGGCAGGTGTACTATGGATCTGAATCATCCTGTCAGGTTCCAATCTATCCCGATCTTTTTTAGCA
Organism: Triticum dicoccoides; assembly: GCF_002162155.2. NCBI lineage: Eukaryota > Viridiplantae > Streptophyta > Magnoliopsida > Poales > Poaceae > Triticum > Triticum dicoccoides. The sequence goes on along the minus strand of NC_041385.1, from coordinate 593,450,911 downwards.
TGTCTGAAGTAGCTCCTTGCTGAATCCGTCCTGAATTGAACCCCCCCCTCCCAGGAAAGCGATCTGCCGCCGGATCCGGAGCATGACTCCAGACTCCCACAACACGAGTTCGACTCCAAGTTTTGCACCACCAACAAGTACCAAAAGCTGAGTTGTGTGCACAGGCACACTCCCGCTCAATGTGTATGCACAGAGGGATTCGACATTGGCAGGCGGTTTCTCAGTTGCTCCTTAGAGGTTAGTGCTAAGTTCATCATTTTACTTGAGTTAATGCCACCGCTCATCCTGAATAATATTTAACATTGGTAGGGATATGGGGCTTGTGCCTTTGTTAACTGGCTGTACAAAGAATGGCATGGCAGGGCTCGGAGTGTTATCACCAAGCTCGTAGAAGATAATGTTAAGCTGAAGAAGAAACTGGCTGATCTGGAATGTACAATCAGTATGATGAAGCAAGAAAGAATCAATCACAAGCAAGAGATGAAAGCAAGAGACAAGAAGGAACTAGCATGTGTAGTTGTGGTTGTCGCATTAGCCATGTTCTATGCACTGTTTGCAATGATTATTAGGGGTTTTGTTTGATAGTATTGCTAAAGCACATCTAGATGTGCTCTAAGTAATGCACATCTAAGTCATGTGCCATTGGTGTTACGCGAAGATTCGTGTAGATATTTTTCTTTGTCTTTTTTCTTTTCCTTTGTAGTTTGATTATTACTGGCTTTATCAATAAGAAGAGCTCAATGTATTCCTTGCCAACTGTCCTACTCCGTTCGTACTGTTACCGGTGCATAATCCCAAAACTCGTTCCTTGTTTTTGTCCTGAAAAAGGAAACCATCCAAATAGCCAATAGGAGTCCTGCGCAACCCCGGGAATTTGGAGCAGCTGGGTACAAATAATTGTGGTTAGATAATACGTCAACCCCCGCTTCAATTGGCAGTTCCTCATCTCTGCATACTCCGATTAAGTGTCCACCATATTCATCATCCCCGGCAGGCCGCACTACTTCCTGGCACACACTCTGCAGCCATGGTGAGCGACAGCGAGGACGACAGTTCGACCAGCAGTTTGGCGCCTGATGATAGGTCAACATCGGAATCATCGTGCTCGTCTTCGATGAGTCTGGCGTCGAGCCCAAACCTCGATTATATCTGGTTCATGGTAGGGACGCCACCTACGGAGTTGTCAGATGACAACCAGACGGACGATGAGCCATCAGAGGACAAAGAAGAGGACGACGATGACGAGGAGGAGGAATGGTAGAACAAGGAGGAGGAGGAGGAGGACAGCAACGACGATGATGACGGCGGCGGCGATGAAAAGCCAATGGTCAGCAGCAAGAAGCGTCCTCGCCAAGACGATGTCGTGGGACCATCAAACAACAACAAGAAGAAGAAGGAATAAATTAAGCAAACTATATATATCTGTGCTTATCCTATCAATCTCATCGCAGACGGTTAGTAATATGTATTCGACAAAGATCTTCTACATTATCGCCCACATGTTGGTTTGTTGAACTGTTTGTCGGGTATCACACACATCTTGTTACGATGAATTGTTTGTGTTCACCTCAATCATTGCAAACGGGTCATCGGAGCAAACTGTATGTCGTATATCACACACACACATTGATATGGCTGCCCGTTTCTGTTGTTCTTCCTCATCACAAACAGTTCTACTGGATCAACTGTGTGCCCAACATCGCATACACAAGTAAAATCTGAACCATGTTTGATGCATCCGTCATCACAAACGTTTTGCACATTCTTTGACGGTTCTTTTACACCACCGTTTGTGATTATTGCATCACACACAGTTTCGTCCAAGGGTCACTGATCGTAGTGTCATGTTAGCAGCATCCTGCAGTAGTGGAGATTCTCATAATTGAGGGCACATGCTTCCAAACTGTTATTTCTCATGCTGATCACTATTATGTTGGCATATCCTTGGGGATAGTTGGCAATGTGATGCTTTACCATAGTTTCTGGAGTCAAATTGTTGAATTGACCTTTGATCTGACTTCCCAAATCCAGATATTCGATATTGACAAATCTGAGCATATACTGTCAACGGAGCAGGTTGTCTGGATACGGGGTGCTTACAAAAATTGAGTAGGCCCCTTAGGTGAATATCCATGGTGATCAATGCTAACTTAGACTGTCCGGGATATCTGCACCATGCGGTTCTTGCAACAAGTATCAGCCTTGCTCCTTCATTACCGCTTTCTTGCTTGGATCCTTGGCTGAGGGAGCAGGGTCATATTGTTTCTCTGTGTGACCATGAGTGCAATATCCTGACAGGCGTAATCTTATCCGCATCTTCTGACATGGTGATATTGTTTAAATGGCAGGCTCATCACCTCTCAAGTTCTGACCGTAGGGTAATGATCATCCGAACCCTTGCAAGAAATTGGCAAATAAATCAGTAGCCACCAGAACAGTCTTTACAACTCAGATCTGGGACATTATTGAAATAACTCAACCACAACTCAAGTCGATCGAGAAGCAGCTTAGAGCATGAGACCGTGTTGATAAGAAGAATGCGGCAACCCCCCCCCCCTAAGATAGTCGAAAAGCAGTTATAGGGCTACTGTCACAAAAAGAAACTCAACAGTTGTACGAGACAGCCGGAAAGCAGCTTAGAACTCGTGGCAGTTGTTGAATAGAGAAATAAAAATCGGCATCCACCCCGGATAGCTAAAAACATCTCAGATCACAGGCATGGTGCCTTCACTGGAGAAAAGAAGACAAGGGCTCCTCAGGATCATATTCCAGGTTCAGAGGTACTTGTACTGAGCTCACTATTGTCGACAATCTTCATAATCCTTTGTCACAGTGCGGTGCATAGCTGGCTTCCTTCTTTTAACAATCCTCATGTGACTGTCAGATCCGCATTTAGTGACTTGTAATACCTTGGTGGTATGCTGACCACATATATATGAGAATATGATTCTGGAGGCAGACTTGCGCTCTGACTGATTCTTGCTTCTAAACTATTGCAGATCTGATTCTTGAGATGCACTACCAAAGGGTGTCAATTCACGGTGTACTGTCTTGCACCAATGTCATACTGAGGGAGATTAGATGGCTTATGCTAGAAGCCATCAGACTATCTTGTTGAGGAAGACTGGGTATCATACTTTAGAAGCTTCCCCCCTTAAAGAATATGCTGGGGAAAGACTCGGTACCTTATGTCGAAAGCTTTCATGATTGCTTACTGCATAAGACAAGGTACCTTGCATGGGAAGTCATCCATGTATCGTACTGAGGAAGATAGATGAATCTTGCTTTGGAAGCTTCTCTGGTAGCTTGCGATGGAGGACTAGGTTGCTTACACCAGAAGCTTCTCATTGTGATATATGGACCGACTACCCCATATATCTACCATCTTAATATTTCTGTTGTTGATTTCTTGTTTGAATCGGGGTTTTGCTGGACTATCCTCCTTTCTGAGTATATGGCACACCCTTGCTTGCTTCCAGGTATATCGTGTTTCAAAATCATCCTCAACGAAGAATCAAACCTTGGATCTGAACCATACCTTTGACTGAGATTATACTGTTGGTCTTGCACATGGCTTCTCTTCTTGCTGATTTGATCATTTCTGCTATGAAAAGTGCACACTGGGGCAAACTTGATTATCCGTATCATGATCAGATATCCCCAAATCTCAATGCAGTTGGCTAAGAATTCCATACTGTTGTGAGGAGTGCACGCTAATGCAAACTTGATACTGACAGTCCATCCAGGATTTCTTTTGCATTCAGACGACGTATTCCAGTCACTCTAGTCTACTGATAATTCCATTCTGTTTAGCTGAGTTTCCAAATATATGCATTCCTTGCTGACTCTTCGGGTTCGGTGTCAGTTGATGAACAACTTTAATAAGGGGAAAATTTGTAACACCGAAGGCCCAAAGAAAGAAAGAAAAGAAACAACGAAAACAAAAGCACACAAGAACACAAAGCATACTAATAATATTAATATAATCAAGCAATATCAAACATTACAAATACTCACACAATAATATGCATGCACGCCTAAGCACACAAATCTCGTGGAAACTCTGGTAGTGCGGTCTAATATGCGGTGGCGATGTGCACGAAAGTGAAATCTGCGTGTGGAAAGAGTTGGTGTAACCAAGGCTACACCAAGCGCTAGCTGAACACTGGTTGGATCTGGATGGATATAGATCCGAGGACGGACTTGGTGATCATGAGGCGGAACACAAAGGTCACGACCACATCATCATCAAGCATACAAAAGACAATTGTACACGTCAAAAAAATGGAATGATAGGGCAAGATAGGGAAGGAAAAGCAAGGGCTTGCTAGCATTGCCCTTTTTTGGTAACAAAGATCAGTAAGGGTTGCCAACGGGACAAGATGGATGGCACGATTCGGGATAGAGACAAGTCTATCACCGAAATAATATGGGTGGATAGCGAAAAGATATTGATGCGATACCTGAGCATGACTCCTGAAAATGGTGTCTGGAACACTCGATACAAGGGCATCACTCTGCTGGGACAGAGATGACGCGGGACACCGAAGAGTAGGCATGCTAATAAGGAGGGTGCACATAGTGGATCGAAACCGATGCCACCTACACTCACAACATTAACCATTAGTGACAAGATAATGAGTCTATATGCATGCTATGCAAAAAACAAATGCAGCAGTCAAGTGCAACAAGCCAAATGGATTCTATACTACCGCATTCTAACGTTCACGCGAGCTAGAGCGTCCTACAGCCAGACCTGCTCTGACCAAGCCTGTGGCATCCCAGCTCAGAGAAACCGGACGCCCCATATTCCAGCCCAGAGATCAAGGAGAAGTCTTCTGGAATACGGCACTACTTAGCATAGAACAAATCAGCTCTTTATTGCAATCTATATTGGGTACCAGGGTTACATCGGCACGGCGACACTACGCCTGCCACAATTGCTCTATGCAAGCAGCAGAACAACACGAAGCAGCGGAACAATGATGATGGTGGTGAACTCCACTCCGCTAGGACTCTGGCTGGAACGCTTATCCTAGCTCGCAAACAAGGAATCCACGGCAAACAAGCAATCAAATCCAGCTTGACCTGCAAACTGGCATGACACGCCAGGTCAGTACATTGAATGTACTTGCAAGCTCACAACAACCAAAAGCAATCAAGACAAACAACAGCATGGCAATTAGAGGTTCACAAGAATTAACATGGTATCATCAGAACCAAATGGAATAAACAACATGATCCCGCTAGCACAATATGAGCATGGCATGAACATATAAACATGATGATATTAACATGATGACACTATCATGCACCAACTTACTCTGCTCGAGGTTACCTCATAACCATCACATGCATCACTTACCAACATCGGACATCACACGATCATCTTAGGATCCAATCAAGCTTGGTATAAACAATACCGTAGTAATCATTACATGACCACAAGGAGCTTGACCTTTACCCTAGATTCTCGCATAACACCACAAATATCCAACAACTCGGTATCATCGATACCACGGTGAGACTCTCACGATCACATCAAGATCAACCAACTTATTTCATCATCGAACTGGGGTTGTTATTAAACACATTATTACTATTGACCCATAGTGTGACCAACTACGAACTGGGTCCTTATCCGCAGGCGCAGTTATCGATAGATTTAACACACACTCTGCAGAGGTAGCACACTTTACCCACACCACGGAACCCATGGCCTCGCACTCCCATACGTGTGGACCAACGACGTTCCGACAAAACCGATCTACTGCTATGACACTCTCCCGGCCACTCCGACCAATTCCCCTTTGGTCTAAGTCATGGGTGGCCCTGTGCCTACCAAAGGCATCAACAGGCACTGTCGTGGCAAAATAAACGGTCCCAAACGGGGACATGGATCCATACAATACCAACAGGCACACAAGGCTTATGCCGTCCTACCCGGCCAAGGTAGCGCCCGTGCATAACATTCCCTTGTTGGAGGCACCGGTGAGAGGCATGACAATAAACCCAGTTAGGACCTCCCCATAAAAGGCAAATGTGGTTGCACTGGTCAGCTCGATATGGTGGCACCATGACTCAGCCAACAGATGTTCAAGTTCATTATTATCTGGTTAAACTTGAATGCAATAAGTCGAGTCATAAAAATTAACATGATGCAAGTACGATGCATGAGCATGATATCAACATAAGCATGGAGGTGCAGCTTAATCATCGAGCATAACTACAATGAAGCATTTATCCAAATGAGCATGGCATACTGACGAGCATGATTATCACAAGCATAACACTACTTACAATCATAGCATAACCACTAGCATCAGAAGTAAATACCATGCAAGCATTTAACCAACGGGATGCAAAGGAACAGAGATAGCAATGGCACTTGGAACAGATGATAGTCACGCACTGAAGGCCATCACCAACATCAACATGAACTACTAGCAAGCATGAACATATGAAAGTAATACTAGCAAGTAGTTCATGATAACCGAGTGCAAGAGAACATAGCATGATGGTAACCACTGATCCATAAGCATATTCGAAATAACGACAACCATAGCGAAACAAACAAACAGTTATTAAAGATTCAAGTTGAAAACCAATGCTACTGCATGGCTATCATGCAAATGGTGGTTGTGGCTTGCCTGGGGATGAAGAAACCACCGGGGAGAAGTGCGGAAAGCTCGCGGAAGAAATCATCGGAAAAGTTCCTCTCTTAGAGGGGGCTGATTAGGGACAAGGGCAATAAGGTCATTTTCAATATGTCAAACCACAGTGAAAATGATGCGAACAGAACAGGCTCGATGAGACAAAGATGTGGGCGTTGGATTCACCTCAATCAGAGTTACGGATGAAAAGTTGTGGCTGTTCACTTTTTAGGCAGAAAAGAGCTAAAACAGTGAACATTCACAAAATAAACACTTTGGCCGGCTGAACTGAAAGGAGAAAGCGCATAATCTGAGAATATGTTTTCAGAATGGGGAAGCGTATTTTAAGCCATAGTAGAAGCAGAGTACGCTTTTAGAGAAGTGAAAGCGTATTTCTGTCTGAAGCACAAGGAAATACGCCTTCCTAAAGAAGAAAACATAGTGGCCAGAAGACGTTTCCACTTACGCTGACGTGGTGGGGTGGGGTCAACACCATGCGGCTGACTGGTGGGGTCGCAGGCGACGCGGGGCCTGCCTGGCCCGCTGTCGTCTTCTACATCGCTCGCGCCCGCGAGGCAGAGGCACGGCGCGTGGTGCCGGCGCACCGTTCGGGGCGCCAGGCACACCGTTGGATGCAGGAGACCAAGGCGGTCCCGAAGGGGCAGGGCATGGCCACCAGGGACCTCGAGGTCGTGGAGCACATGGGCCACAACAAAGGGGAGCTACGGGTGGCATTTGGCATCATGATCAGAGGCCATGAAAGGAGGAGGGGAATGGCTAGGGTGGCTTCGGGGTGTGGATGGGGGCCTCTGGAGGTGGAAGAAGGAGGGGAGACGCAAGGGCCTGCTCGGATTCGAGCGAAGCCCGACGGCGGCTGCAGCGGCCATAGGAGACGGGGAGAGGCTCCAGGAGTAATTGGAGGGACTGGGCGGGGTTCTTGGAGGATGAGGAGGCTATAGATGAGCTCGGAGTGCCATGGGGATGCCCATAAATAGGCGGGGCGAGGCGGTTCGAGCCGTGTGCCACCGCGGGAGGTCCGTCCAATGCTCTGGCAATGGCAGCAATCATGGAAGGACGCGGGAAGGCGACGAGGGAGGACGCGGACGAGGCGCAGAGGTCATGGAGACGAGGCAGAGCTCGGGGACAAGAGGAGGCAGAAGACACGGGGTGGAAGACGACACGGTCATGGGCAGGAACTATGAAGCGACGGCGACGGCTCACCAGGGAAGCAAACGGAGGGGGCAGGAGCTCCAGAGGGACATCGACAGCTCGGGGAAGCGGCTAGACATGGCTAGGCGATGAGGGGACACATGCACAGAGAGGGAGAAGAAGACAGAGGCGCTAGAGCGCGCGAATGACATGCCAAAACGGTGGTCACCGCGGGCACTGGTGCACACAGTGCACGGTGGTCGGCCAAACTATGTCTAGGGGACAAGGGAAGCAGAGGAGAATGCCAAGGAGGAAGAAACCAAGCATAGTGCTCACTGGAGTGGTCACAGGTAGCAAGAATACAAGTGAATGGCAAGGTGTTTGGAGTTTGCTGTGGCTCACGTGTGCGGAGATTAAGGATGATCTTTGACTGGGTTTGATCACTCACTAAGGTGACTAAGATGGCAGGGTTTCATCTTAAGGGGAGAGGTTTAACTAGTAGTTGTTATCTAAGTGCATATTTCGTCCAGAAAATGAAATTGGATGGTGTACTCACATAGAGGAGCAACTTGAGCTCAAATTGGGCAAGGCAGAGTTATTTGGTCATATAAAGATGCTGCAAAAAGTTTTATACCAAATGGACAAGCCAAAATGGTACTTGCTTCACAAGCATCTCCACTGACCAGAAACTTGCAAAAATTCTAGAGGGAAAATGCTCGATGGATTGAGCCACAATTTGGTGAGGGAGTTTATATGGATAAGAGAAGGTCTAGAAAAATTTGCAGCCATAATGGAGCAAGATAAAATATACTTGCTTCATAAACTAAAAATTTGGACAGAATCAAAGAATTAAAGATGAATGAAATGAGCTCAACTTTGGTGGAGGGCTATGATATGATGATATTGAGGTCATGCATAAATTGCAACTCATTTGGATATGCCTAGCTTGTACCTCCTTCACAAAGTTTCTTTCTAGACAAAAACTTTGGAAAATCATTAATAAATAATTACTAGGCAAATGAGGTTTAATTTTGGCATGTGGCAATGATATGGATAGGAAAAGATCCCCAAGAAGTTTGAGGTGAATTAGGCAAAGGAAACTAGCACTTGTTCACAATGTGCCATTTAGGGGAGAATAGGAAAAGAATTATTTGAGGATTATTTTTTAACATGGCAATGAAAAGTTTTGCCATATTTGAGCAAGATATGACCCAAAAAAATTATGAGAATTATTTTGGAATTTTAGGAGTGATGGAAATATAGGTTGCTTCACAACCTAGGGCAAATTGAGTTATTCCTTTAATAGAAATGGAATATTCCCAATAAAAAGAATATTGGGGTTTGGGCTAGGATGAAAATGACAGGGTCTTGGGAAGGATTTGGGTATAACAAGCCACTCTAGAAGGAAAGAAGAGGTCATTTCTTCAGTTTCCAGACCACATAGCCACGGAAAAATAAAACTCAGGCAAAATCCTCAGAAAATTAAAAGAAAAAGGAAGGGCCAAAAATCAGGCTGTGACAAAGACCCTCTCCAGCATCGGACCGAGACAAGTGGATATAATCTACAATCCGAGCAGCAGCTGCTATGTTTTGAATTGGAGGTGGAATACCTTGTACTTCTTCTACGATTCACTCGGGAACAGTTGCCACTGCAGCCGATTGGAGCTTGGGGGTTGCCTGCGAGCGCGGCCATCGAGTGATTTCTGGAGCTCTTCGAGACGTGCATGCTCAGTCGGAGTGGATATGCGCACGGCCTCCAAAGCTTGGGCCTCGGCGGTCGTGCCGATGATGGGAGTCTGAAGGACTTGCTCGTTCCTGCGCAGCAGGTCTTCTCTTTGCTCAATGGTGAGGGGTTGTGGGAAATACTCATCTTTGGAATGCAATGGACCATCGCCTCCACCCCCACCGCGGGAATACCCTGGCGGTCTATGCTGAGAGCCGACCATAATTTCTTCCGCCGTTGGGTCGCTGCTCTCGCACTCGGAAGGAACATCCGAGTGATCTGACAACAGATCAATCAAGTCATAGAGGGAATCATCAGGCTTGACTGTCGTGATCTACAGAGTGGATAACTGATGAGACACCGCATGCTTAACCCACTGCTGGAGCCGAGAGTGACTGGATTGCTTGCGATGGCGAGCAGTGGGGAAGAAAGACGTTTCTAGGGCTGACTGATACTGAGTCGACGGCTGTCGGAAGAGGACGCTGCAGGAGTTTGTGTGGAAGTGCACTGCCCCGCGAATAGGGAGTACCTCGACGTCTAATATGGGCTTCTCGGAGGAACGCCAAATCATTGGCAATGAAGCTGAGAGAACCAAGACAGATTTCGTGACCCGAGGACAGTCTGCCGCTGGAAACCATGGTGAAGATGTTGAGAAAACACAACCATGCCGGAAGTCTCCTAGACGCCTGCCCCATGGTGGGCGCCAACTGTCATGGGAATAGATTTGACAGTAGATTATAGGGGTGTGTATAGGAGTGCAGAGTCTAGCTACAGTGAGGTTGTACACCCGGATTTACGAGTTCAGGCACCTCTCGAAAGAGGTAAAGACCCTACATCTCGGTGCTGCGGGAGCATGTTTATCTGTATTGTTGTGATATAAGAGGTGCAAACCCTTATGCAGGGGTGGAGGGGCGGCTTATATAGAGTCTGTTGGCCCCTCATAAATGCCCCCGTTTCTCAAGGGTTCAATGGAGAGGTTAAAGGGTGCAGGCGTTAGAGGTAACACCAACATTAGATGATCTTTACGGTGGAAAACTGATTGTCTTACCGTTGCTATCTCAGGGTGACTCTTGGTCTACTGTCGCCGAGTGACGCTTGGAGCTCTGAGTGGGTAGAGACGGCTGAGTGATCGTGAGGCTTTTGAGTGGATCTCTACATCCGAGTGACTTGTAAGCTGCAGGCATTCCAGTAAGTGACTCTTTCCTAGCTTTGTGGGCCTTGGAATCTTGCATGTGGTGTCCTTGGGTAGGGTGTGTAGGTCAGGCCTAGGACCCTACCCCAGATACATGGCCACGTCACCCTCCAACCTATATATACTAGAGGTTTTTGGCCCTTCGAGACACTCAAGTTTTGGAGCCTACTCTAGTTCTCTAGTTCTAGTTCTAAATTGGAGTTGATCTAATTAGAGCTATAACTAGCTCTCTAATCCTCATAATAGAGAATCCCAGCGTGGTTCTCTTCCTTACTCTCTGTAATTCTCCAGCAATGGTTAGCTCTGGACGGTGAAGCATTGCTGGATCGTGAATCTTGTATGTTTGCAAACTCTAGAGAGGTTGTGCTTTCAGTCTTGGGTTTGAGGGACTTCAATAACAATGTACACCAACTCTTCTTCCGCCACAACTCGAAGTTAGTAACGATCTGATCTAGACCTTCTAATGCATCTTCATTGTGTTCCTGGATCATGATCGTAGGATGATTTTATTGTTTTCTACTATGTTTCCCAACAGGAGCAACAAGGCTAGCGTGATGAGGTCTGAGTCTCCAGAGCGATGAGGTTAGCATGGTGGTCCGAGTCTGCGACATGTTGATTGTTATGTATATAGCCTAACTCTTTGAAATATGCCCTAGAGGCAACATGTGATGATGTTATGTCCTGTGTATTTATGAGTTGTTTATGTTGTCTTTGAACATCATCACTGATACATATCAATAAGTATGTGACATTCTTCTGAGACTTTATATTGTATGATGATTAATCTAATTGTCTCCTTGGACTAGTATATGCTTTGATTGATGACTATATTTCACAAGTTATGGGCATGGAAATGGTAACTTGATAGTAGGGACTCATGGATGGGATCACCGAGTCGGACATACCCATTTTGTGTTGTAGCGAGATATTGTCATATGTTAGTCTCAAGTACTACATGCGTATGGAATTAAGTATCACTGAAATGTGTGTATTTAGACGTGTTTTAGTGTGTAGATTCACTCATTTCAGTTACAGTTAATTTTGGATGGAGGGAGTATAATGCATATGACATATCCTAGACTTGAGGTCCTCATATGTTCTCGAGATGAGGACTGACTCACTTAGGGTCTATCAAACGGTCCATGTAACTTGTTACTTATAAAATCACCTCTGATGAGTCATGAAACATGCTGCCAAACATGATTGGCTAAGATGACATTTGCCCCTCCTATTCATCGAGATATTCTCTAGGTCCTCTCGAGTGATCAAATTTAGAGACCATGGTCATGCGACTTGTGTTAGGTGTTAGCCCATTTTCAGGAATCTATACCACGGCTTTGAGAAGGGATGTTGAGCTACCAACAAGGGTGACAAGTACTCGACTTGAGCTCGATGACATATATCCTAAGGCAAAAGCAATTTTTCCATATAAAATATGGGAAGTGAGCCTCCCATATTATTTACCCATGTACCTAACCCTATTATTATTTACCTCTATACTTTGTTGCAAGTTTGTAAACTTGAAAAATATGACTATGTATTGTTGTTTATGATTATGCGTTGTTGTTCTGATGTGCTGCTATTTATGAGTAAGTGACGTTTTTTATAAGATTGTTTTCTGATACATCTTAAACGTATCTATATTTTTTATGTTTAACTATAATTATATTATTACCTTTGAATGCTTTTTATATTATATTTTTGGAGTAACTTATTAATTTAGTGCCTAGTGATAGTTCCTGGGTTTTTTTTGCATGTTTTTGGTTTCGCAGAAATTCCATATCTAGGAAGATCCAAACACAATGAAAATTTACGACAATTTTTTATGGAAAACAAGAGACTCTAGAAGCTCCAAGAGAAGGCCAGAAGATGCACACAGGTCCCACAAGCCCAGGGGCGCCGCCTACCCCTTGGTCACGCCATCCAGGCTTGTAGGACCCTTGGAGCTTTGTTTGACAAAATTCCTCTGCCTATAAATCCCATAATTCCTGAAACCCTCACAGAGAAAGACGGGAGAATTTTATCACCGTCGCAATCCTCTGTTCCAAAGCAATCCCAGCTGGATCCTATTCCGGTGCTGGCTGCCAGAGGGGGAACTTGCCATGGGAGGCCTCTTCATCAACCTTGCTGCCTCCATGATGATGTGTGAGTACTTTCTTTAGGACCTATGGTCCATAGTAGTAGCTATATGGCTTGTCTTCTCTCTCTCTTTTGGATCTTCAATACCTGGTACCTACAGACCAAACAGGGTAGTGTATCACTTTCACAGAAGTATCCCAATGAGTAATCGTCCCAACAAAGAGCGGAGGAGAGTATTTATGGAGGCGTTTCTGTCACACACAAGGTGTCACAACTCTTGTGTGAAGTACTGTTAGAGCTTCTGCAAATACTGTTACTGTCTTGGGCAATTGATAAACTAAATAGGCTAGTGAAAAGGAGGATTTAAAAGTGTCTATTAGAAGACTAATAAAAGTAAATAACAAGAGGTTGAAATGTAAACGGTGTTTCCTACAATGAAGAGATTAGGGGCGGAGAGAATTTAGTTCATGGTAAGAATATATGCATTGTGCCAGTGCGACGGTAATACCAGTTACCTTGTATTGTACTCATAGTATTTGATATAAACTTTTTATAGGCGGTTCTCCCTAGAGTTATGTAACCCCTCCACTAGGGATTACATTTCATTTTTTGGTCCTACTTCTCCATTGCCACAGAGTGGTCGTTCCCACAATTAAGGTCATAAGACCGGAACCAAGCACTAAGTTCAATGGATCGCTGTTATCTCATATTGTCTTTGGTTCTCATAGATATCTCAACCTGTCACATCAGAGGTCACAGAGTTCGTAAACAATATGTGTTACCTGTGTAGGTCTTGAGATCATGTTGCTTGGGCCCTTAAATTGGACAACACGCATAGGGTTCACCATAGCATAACAACATACTAAATAGATCATACTACTATGAATTCAAGACATATAGAATGGGCACATATCAATCTTGCCACTTACCTACATCTCCCACACCCATGGAAATTACTCACACATCATAATAGGGGAATCAATCACAATAGAGAGAATAACCATGAAAACCATATCAATAATAATGAGGGGGTCCACAATGAGATGAAATGGTACTCAAATAGTCTTGATCTCAGATGAGATGGAGTAGAGATTACAAGTTCCAATCCCTTTACAAGAGTGAAAGAGATGATGATGATGTGGAGATGAAAGGACCAAAAACTACGATGATCTTCCCCTCTCCTGTTCTAGATGGTGTGGCGACGGCTAGGGTTCTCTTCTCCTCGAGGCGCCTTCACAAAAGCGGCTTATATAGATGAGGGGTGAGGGAGTCCTGATACGTCTCTAACGTATCTATAATTTTTTATTGTTCCATGCTATTATATTACCCCTTTTGGATGTTTATGGGCTTTATTTTATACATTTATATCATTTTTGGGACTAACCTACTAACCGTAGGCCCAGCCCGTATTGCTGTTTTTTTGCCTATTTCAGTATTTCGAAGAAAAGGAATATCGAACGGAGTCCAAACGGAATGGAACCTTCAGGAGCGTGATTTTTTGGAACGAATGTGATCCGGAGAACTTGGAGTGCAAGTCAAGAAGCAACCGAGGCGGCCACGAGATAGGAGGGTGCGCCCCCCTGTCTTGTGGGCCCCTCGGGCGGCCACCGACGTACTTCTTCCTCCTATTATACCTACATACCCCGAAAACATCCGGGGAGCAACCAAAACACAATTTCCACCGCCGTAACCTTCTGTATCCGCGAGATCCCATCTTGGAGCCTTCGTCGGTGCTCCGCCGGAGGGGGAATCGACCATGGAGGGCTTCTACATCAACACCATAGCACCTCCGATGAGTTGTGAGTAGTTTACCACAGACCTTCGGGTCCATAGTTATTAGCTAGTTGGCTTCTTCCCTCTTTTTGGATCTCAATACAATGTTCTCTCCCTCTCTTGTGGAGATCTATTCAATGTAAACTCTTTTTGCGGTGTGTTTGTCGAGATCCGATGAATTGTGGGTTTTTGATCAAGTTTATCTATGAGTAATATTTGAATCTTCTCTGAATTCTTTTACGTATGATTGAGTTATCTTTGCAAGTCTCTTTGAATTATCAGTTTGGTTTGGCCTACTAGATTGATCTTTCTTGCCATGGGAGAAGTGCTTAGCTTTGGGTTCAATCTTGCGGTGTCCTTACCCAGTGACAGAGAGAGTTGCAAGGCACGTATTGTATTGTTGCCATCGAGGATAAAAAGATGGGGTTTATATCATATTGCATGAGTTTATCCCTCTACATCATGTCATCTTTCTTAATGCGTTACTCTGTTCTTATGAACTTAATACTCTAGATGCATGCTGGATAGCGGTCAATGTGTGGAGTAATAGTAGTAGATGCAGGCAGGAGTTGGTCTACTTGTCATGGGCGTGATGCCTATATACATGATCATGCCTAGATAATCTCATAATTATTCGCTTTTCTATCAATTGGTCGACAGTAATTTGTTCACCCACCGTAATACTTATGATATCTTGAGAGAAGCCACTAGTGAAACCTATGGCCCCCGGGTCTATCTTCTATCATATAAGCTTTCAATCTACTTTTATTTGCATCTTTACTTTTTGCATCTATATTATAAAATACCAAAAATATATTTATCTTATCATACTATCTCTATCAGATCTCACTTTCGCAAGTGGCCATGAAGGGATTGACAACCCCTTTATTGCGTTGGTTGCGAGTTCTTTGTTTGTTTGTGTAGGTGCGTGGGACTTTTGAGGAGCCTCCTACTGGATTGATACCTTGGTTCTCAAAAACTGAGGGAAATACTTACACTACTATTGCTGCATCACCCTTTCCTCTTCAAGGAAAACCAACGCAAGCTCAAGACGTAGCAAGAAGGATTTCTAGCGCCGTTGCCGGGGAGGCTTCCACCAAGTCAAGTCAAGATTCGACCTCCCGCCAACGTGCAATTTCTGGTGCCGTTGCCGGGGAGGTCTTCGCTCAAGTCAAGACATACAAAGTACCCATCACAAACTCATCCCCCTCGCATTTACATTATTTGCCATTTGCCTCTCGTTTTCCTCTCCCCCACTTCACCCTTGCCGTTTTATTTGCCCTCTCTTTCCCAATCTCTCTCTCTCTCTCTCTCTCTCTCTCTCTCTCTCTCTCTCTCTCTCTCTCTTTCGCTTGCCTTTTTCTGTTTGCTTGTGTGCCTGTTTGTCCTGATGACTTTGCCTAAGAGTACCGACCACCTTCTTAGAAGGTTGGAAGAGATTGAATCAAATATTAGAAGCTTTATGAATTTGCAATTTGAGCATAATAATTTCTTCAGAAAAGAGCTTAAAGAACAAAAAGGTTTTTTGGGGTTTATGAATAAGGAGCTTGATGATATGAATAAAGAATTTTATGGTGTGAACTCTCAAATTGCCCGGCTTGAAAATGCTATAGCCAAGATTTCTGATAAGCAAGCTACCTTAGTCAATAAGATGGCTGCCAAACCAGAAAAGTTAGATGAAAATAATGATGAAGATCTTAAAGTTATTGATGTGTCTCCTATTCGATCTTTGTTTTGCAATATGAATCTTGATAATAATGGGACTGGAGATGAGTCAACTTTAGTTAGAAGGCGTCCCAAGAATTCGGAGTTTTTAGATCTTGATGTTAAAATTGGTAAAAGTGGGATTGGAGAGGTCGTGACTTTAAATAGCATTGAACCCACTATCTCGGATTTCAAGGAATTTGATTATGATAATTTTTCTTTAGAAGGTTGTATTTCCTTGTTGCAATACGTTGTTAATTCTCCACATGCTTATAGTCAAAATAATGCTTTTACCAAACACATTGTTGATGCCTTGATGCAATCTTATGATGAAAAACTTAATTTGGAAGTTTTTATACCTAGAAAACTTAATGATGAGTGGGAACCTACTATAAATATTAGAACTAAAGATCATGAGTGTTTTGCTTTGTTTGATTTGGGTGCTAGTGTTTCCACGATTCCGAAAACTTTATGTGATATTCTAGGTTTCCATGATCTTGATGATTGCTCTTTAAATTTGCACCTTGCGGATTCCACCATTAAAAAACCAATGAGAAGAATCAATGATGTTCTTATTGTTGCAAATAGAAATTTGGTTCCCGTAGATTTTATCGTTCTTGATATAGATTGCAACCTTTCTTGCCCTATTATCCTTGGTAGACCTTTCCTTAGAAGGATTGGTGCGATTATTGATATGAAGGAAGGGAATATTAGATTCCAATTTCCATTAAAGAAAGGCATGGAGCACTTTCCAAGAAAGAAAGTCAAATTACCTTATGAATCTATCATGCGAGCTACTTATGAATTGAGTGCCAAAGATGACACTGCTTAGATCTATCTTCGCTTTTATGCCTAGCTAGGGGCGTTAAATGATAGGCAACCTAATTTTCTTTGTGTTTTTTGTCTTTGTTCCTTTTTAGTAATAAATTTTGCATCTACTCTCTGTTTAGATGTGTTTTCATGCTTTAATTAGTGTTTGTGCCAAGTAGAACCTATAGGATAACCTATGATGATAGTTGATTTGATTCTGCTGAAAAACAGAAACTTCGCGCTCACGAGAAACAATTCAATAAATCATAGAAACGTGCTTTTGCATTGATTATTTTTGCTTCTGATCAATAAACAAATTTTCCAGTACGTCCTATTTTGGTAGGATTTTTAGAGTTCCAGAAGTTTGCGTTACTTACATGTTGCTACAGACTGTTCTGTTTTTGACAGATTCTGTTTTTCGTGTGTTGTTTGCTTATTTTGATGCATCTATGGCTAGTAAAATAGTTTATAAACCATAGAGAAGTTGGAATGCAGTAGGTTTAACACCAAAATAAATAAAGAATGAGTTCATTACAGTACCTTATGTGGTGGTTTTGTTTTCTTTCACTAACGGAGCTTATAAGATTTCCTGTTGAGCTTTGTGTTGTGAAGTTTTCAAGTTTTGGGTAAAGCTTTGATGGACTATGGAATAAGGAGTGGCAAAAGCCTAAGCTTGGGGATGCCCAAGGCACCCCAAGATATTCAAGAATAGCCAAAAGCCTAAGCTTGGGGATGCCCCGGGAAGGCATCCCCTCTTTCGTCTTCGTTCATTGGTAACTTTACTTGGAGCTATATTTTTATTTGCCACATGATATGTGTTTTGCTTGGAGCGTCATGTATTATATTAGTCTTTGATTTTTAGTTTACCACAATCGTCCTTGCTATACACACCTTTTGGGAGAAGTCTACTTGATTAGAATTTGCTAGAATATGCTTTATGCTTCACTTATATCTTTTGAGCTTGATAGTTTTTGCTCTAGTGCTTCACTTATATCTTTTAGAGCGCGGCGGTGACTTAATTTTGAAGAAATTGCTAGTCTCTCATGCTTCACTTATATTATTTTGAGAGTCTTTTAGAACAGCATGGTATTTGCTATGGTTACAAATTTGGTCCTAGAATGATGAGCATCCAAGTTGGGTATAATAAAAACTATCATAGGAAGTGAATTGGATGCTATGATCAATTTGATGCTTGATAATTGTTTTGAGATATAAAGGTAGTAATGTTAGAGTCACGCTAGTGGGTAATTATGAAATTGAGAAATACTTTTGTTGAAGTTGGCAAGTCCCGTAGCATGCACGTATGGTAAAAGTTGGGTGACAAATTTGTTGCATGAGGTGCTCTTTTGATTGTCTTCCTTATGAGTGGCAGTCGGGGATGAGCGATGGTCTTTTCCTACCAATCTATCCCTCTAGGGGCATGCATAGTAGTACTTTGCTTCGAGGGCTAAGTAGACTTTTGCAATAAGTATATGAGTTCTTTATGACTAATGTGAGTCCATGGATATACACACACTCATCCTTCCACTTTGCTAGCCTCTATTATATCGCGCAACTTTCGTCGGTATTGCACCTATTATTTACCTTCCTCAAAACATCCACCATACCTACCTATTATGGCATTTCCATAGCCATTCCGAGATATATTGCCATGCAACTTTCCACCGTTCCGTTTATTGTGACATGCTCCATCATTGTCATATTGCTCTTTGCATGATCATGTAGTTGACATCGTATTTGTGGCAAGGCCACCTTCATAATTTTCATACATGTCGCTCTTGATTCATTGCATATCCCGGTACACCGCCGGAGGCATTCATATAGAGTCATATCTTGTTCTAGCTTTGAGTTGTAAATCAATAAAAGTGTGATGATCTTCATTATTAGAGCATTGTCTCAATGAGGAAAGGATGATGAAGACTATGATTCCCCCACAAGTTGGGATGAGACTTCGGACTTTAAAAAAAGAAAAAAAAGGAAAAAAAGGCCAAAAAGAAAAAAAAAGCCAAAGAAAAAAAGAAAAAAAGAGAAAAGAAAGAACAAATAAAAATGAGAGAAAAAGAGAGAAGGGACAATGCTACTATCTCTTTTTCCACACTTGTGCTTCAAAGTAGCACCATGATCTTCATGATAGAGAGTCTCTTATGTTGTCACTTTTATATACTAGTGGGAATTTTTCATTATAGAACTTGGCTTGTATATTCCAATGATGGGCTTCCTCAAAATGCCCTAGGTCTTCGTGAGCAAGCAAGTTGGATGCACACCCACTTAGTTTCTTTTGTTGAGCTTTCATATATTTATACCTCTAGTGCATCTGTTGCATGGCAATCCCTACTCACTCACATTGATATCTATTGATGGGCATTGATACGTCTCCAACGTATCTATAATTTTTGATTGCTCCATGCTACTTTATCTACTGTTTTGGACTGTATTGGGCTTTATTTTCCACTTTTATATTATTTTTGGGACTAACCTATTAACCGGAGGCCCAGCCCAGAATTGTTGTTTTTTTGCCTATTTCAGTGTTTCGAAGAAACGGAATATCAAACGGAGTCCAAACGGAATGAAACCTTCGGGAACGTGATTTTCTCACCAAACGTGATCCAGGAGACTTGGACCCTACTCCAACAAGTAACAGAGGTGGTCACGAGGGTGGGGGGCGCCCCCCCTAGGGCGCGCCCCCTACCTCGTAGGCCCCCTGTTGCTCCACCGATGTACTCCTTCCTCCTATATATACCTACGTACCCCTGACAGATGAGAAACGCAGCCAAAAACCTAATTACACCACCACAACTTTCTGTATCCACGAGATCCCATCTTGGGGCCTGTTCCGGAGCTCCGCCGGAGGGGGCATCTACCACGGAGGGCTTCTACATCAACACCATAGCCCCTCCGATGAAGTGTGAGTAGTTTATTTCAGACCGTCGGGTCCATAGCTAGTAGCTAGATGGCTTCTTCTCTCTTTTTGGATCTCAATACAATGTTCTCCCCCTCACTTGTGGAGATCTATTCGATGTGATCTTCTTTTTGCGGTGTGTTTGTTGAGACCGATGAATTTTGGGTTTATGATCCAACTTATCTATGAATAATATTTGAATCTTCTCTGAATTCTTTTATGTATGATTGAGTTATCTTTGCAAGTCTCTTCGAATTATCCGTTTGGTTTGGCCAACTAGATTGGTAGTTCTTGCAATGGGAGAAGTTTTTAGCTTTGGGTTCAATCTTGCGGTGTCCTTTCCCAGTAACAGAAGGGGCAACAAGGCACGTATTGTATTGTTGCCATCGAGGATAACAAGATGGGGTTTTATCATATTGCATGAATTTATCCCTCTACATCATGTCATCTTGCTTAAGGCATTACTCTATTTTTAACTTAATACTCTAGATGCATGCTGGATACCGGTCGACGAGTGGAGTAATAGTAGTAGATGCAGAATCATTTCGATCTACTTGTCTCGGACGTGATGCCTATATACATGATAATACCTAGATATACTCATAACTATGCTCAATTTTGTCAATTGCTCAATAGTAATTTGTTCACCCACCGTAGAATACTTATGCTCTTGAGAGAAGCCACTGGTGAAACCTATGGCCCCCGGGTCTATTCTCATCATATCAATCTCCATTACTTTATTATTTGCTTTGTTTTTACTTTGCCTTTTACTTTTCACTTTTTATCTCTATATCAAAAATACCAAAAATATTATTTATCACCTCTATCAGATCTCACCCTCGTAAGTGATCGTGAAGGGATTGACAACCCCTAATCGCGTTGGTTGCGAGTAGCTATCGTTTTGTGTAGGTACGAGGGACTTGTGTGTGGTCTCCTACTGGATTGATACCTTGGTTCTAAAAAACTAAGGGAAATACTTACGCTACTTTGCTGCATCATCCTCTCCTCTTTGGGGAAATCAAACACAGTGCTCAAGAGGTAGCAAGAAGAATTTCTAGCACCGTTGCCGGGGAGTTTGTGCAAAAGTCAACCATACCAAGTACCCATCACAATCCCTATCTCTCGCATTACATTATTTGCCTCTCGTTTTCCTCTCCCCCACTTCACCCTTGCCATTTTATTCGCCTTTTCTTCGCCTTCTTCCCGTATGTCCTTTTGTTTGTGTTTCCATGTACCTTCTATTTGCTTGCATATTTGCTTGCTAAAATTCTATTGTTATGGATCCACTTAAAGTGTTCTACTTGGATCATCTTCGATCCTTATGCGCTCGTGCTGAAACCCCAACTAGCCAGGTTGATGAGAAATCTTTAGATGAGCATGCTCATTTTGTGCGTCACCATTTGTCCGAAAAAGGGAGACTCTTATGGAATCAAATAAACAGATTGATGTGTTATGCTTGGAATCTTTTTGAAATTTGCGATTTTACTTGTTGCTCTAAGAACCCTAAAAAACACCTTCCCTACCTATGTGAGTTTAATGAAAATGAAATCTTATCTTCTTATGCAAAGGGTGTTTATAGTTACTATGATATCAAACAAATTGAAGAATTTGTTGCTTTTAAGGGTGCTTATGAAGTTGCTTCTTTGATTGAAAAGTATGATATTACTCTCTACGAATCTGAAAATTTTGACATACTTAAATATTGCTATGAAAACTATGATCATAATGTCTATGTCAAAGAATTTATTGAGAGAATGACTGTTGCTTTGGAAGAAAATAATGATATGCATGAATCTATAGATAATGATGATTCTGATGATTTGGTTGAAATATCCCTTGATGAACATGATGCTTGCTATTCTTGTGGCCATGATGCCAATATTTATGAAGACGAATTTGCTATAGTTCCTTATGTTAAAAATGAGTTCGTTACTATTGCACCCATGCTTGATAGTTCCCTTGATGAAAAGCATGATTTCAATGATTTTTCTATAAATTCTCTTGATGTCAATTGTGCTAATAACATGCAAAACCCTAAGCTTGGGGATGCTAGTTTTGCTATATCTACTACTTGTTGCAATGATCATGATTGGGGTGATTCTTCTTTTGATCTTGAAAATTTATTTAAGCCCCGTGATGAATATGAGATTGATAATAGTGTTTGCAATAATGTTGAAAGTAGGTTTGGAAGAGTGTCAACTTTAGATCCCACATATTTGGAGAATATTCAATCTTATGAGATTTTTGATAAAAGTGGGCTTGGACAAATCATGACTTTAGTTAATGATAATCCCACTATTTTGGAAGAGTGTCAATTTCGCATGCATGTGGATCGTGTTGAGAATATGTTATGTGATAGCTATATTGTTGAATTTTCTTATGATCGTACATGTAATTATTATGAGAGAGGAAAATACGGTTATAGACATTTTCATGTTACTAAATTACCTCTCGTTATGTTGAGATTGCTATTGTTCCTTTCCGCTTCCTTGCATATGCTAGTTTTTGCTTGCTATAATAATTTGTTTTTTTATAAGATGCCTATGCATAGGAAGTATGTTAGACTTATATGTGTTTGTCACGTGTTTTATGATGCTCTCTTTGTGCTTCAATTCTTGTCTTTCATGTGAGTATCATTAAAATCTCAATGCCTAGCTAGGGGTGTTAAACGATAGCGCTTGTTGGGAGGCAACCCAATTTTATTTTTTGTTTTTTGTTTTTGCTTCTGTTTAGGAATAAATAATACATCTAGCCTATGTTTAGATGTGGTTTTATCTTTTAATTAGTGTTTGTGCCAAGTAGAACCTATAGGATAACCTACAATGATAGTTGATTTGATTCTGCTGAAAAACAGATACTTTGCACGCACGAATATAATTTTGTTAAATCACAGAAATGTGATTTTGCGTTGATTCTTTTTGATGTTGTTCAATAGAAATTTTTTCCAAGACTTCCTATTTTGGTAGGATTTTTAGAGTTCCAGAAGTTTGAGTTAGTTACAGATTGCTACAGACTGTTCTGTTTTTGACAGATTCTGTTTTGCCTGTGTTGTTTGCTTATTTTGATGAATATATGGCTAGTAAAATAGTTTATAATCCATAAAGAAGTTAGAATACAGTAGGTTCAGCACCAATATAAATAAATAATGAGTTAATTACAGTACCTTGAAGTAGTCTTTTGTTTTCTTTCTCTAACGGAGCTCACAAGATTTCTATTGAGTTTTGTATTGTGAAGTTTTCAAGTTTTGGGTGAATTCTTTTGATGGATTATGGAACAAGGAGTGGCAAGAGCCTAAGCTTGGGGATGCCCATGGCACCCCCAAGATAATCCAAGGACACCAAAAAGTCAAAGCTTGGGGATGCCCCGGAAGGCATCCCCTCTTTCGTCCACTTCCATCGGTAATTTACTTGGAGCTATATTTTTATTCACCACATGATATGTGTTTTGCTTGGAGCGTCTTGTATCATTTGCGTCTTTGCTTGTTAGTTTACCACAATCATCCTTGCTGTACACACCTTTTGAGAGAGCCATACATGAACTGGAATTTGCTAGAATACTCTATGTGCTTCACTTATATCTTTTGAGCTTGATAGTTTTGCTCATAGTGCTTCACTTATATCTTTTGAGTGTGATAATTTTTGCTCTACTGCTTCACTTAGATCTTTTAGAGCACGGTGGTGGATTTGTTTTAAAGAAACTATTGATCTCTCATGCTTCACTTAGAATATTTTGAGAGCCGTTAATAGCATGGTAATTTGCTTAATATTAATATACTTGGTGTTCAAGATATGTGAAACTTTCTTTTGAGTGAATTGAATACTAATATAAGTTTGATGCTTGATAATTGTTTTGAGATATGGAGGTGATAATATCAAAGTCATGCTAGTTGAGTAATTGTGAATTTGAGAAATGCTTGTGTTGAAGTTTGCAAGTCCCGTAGCATGCACGTATGGTTAAAGTTGTGTAACAAATTTGAAACATGAAGTGTACCTGGCTTGTGCATCCTTATGAGTGGCGGTCGGGGACGAGCGATGGTCTTTTCCTACCAATCTATCCCCCTAGGAGCATGCGCGTAGTACTTGATTTTTTATGACTTCTAAATTTTTGCAATAAGTATATGAGTTCTTTTGACTAATGTTGAGTCCATGGATTATATGCACTCTCACCTTTCTGCCTTTGCTAGCCTCTTCGGTGCCGTGCATTACCCTTTCTCACCTTGAGAGTTGGTGCAAACTTCGCCGGTGCATCCAAACCCCGTGATACGATACGCTCTATCACACATAAACCTCCTTATATCTTCCTCAAAACAGCCACCATACCTACCTATCATGACATTTCCATAGCCATTCCGAGATATATTGCCATGCAACTTCCATCATCATCATCATGACATACATTACTTTTGTCATATTGCCATTGCATGATCATGTAGTTGACATCGTATTTGTGGCAAAGCCACCATGCATTATTTTTCATACATGTCACTCTTGATTCATTGCACCATCCCGGTATACCGCCGGAGGCATTCATATAGAGCCATATCTTGTTCTAAGTTTCAAGTTGTAATCCTTATGTTGTAATCAATAGAAGTGTGATGATCATCATTATTAGAGCATTGCCCAAAAAAGGCCAAAAGAAAAAAAAGGCCCAAAAAAAAGAAAATAAAAAGGGCAATGCTACTATCTCTTTTTCCACACTTGTGCTTCAAAGTAGCACCTTGTTCTTCATGTAGTGAGTCTCATATATTGTGCTTCAAAGTAGCACCTTGTTCTTCATGTGGTGAGTCTCATAAGTTGTCTTTTTATACTAGTGGGAATTTTTCATTATAGAACTTGGCTTGTATATTCCTACGATGGGCTTCCTCAAATGCCCTAGGTCTTCATGATCAAGCAAGTTGGATGCACACCCACTAGTTTTCTTTTGTTGAGCATTCATAGCTCTATTGCATCTGTTGCATGGAAATCCCTACTCCTCATGTTGACATCAATTAATGGGCATCTCCATAGCCCATTGATTATCCTCGTCAATGTGAGACTTTCTCCTTTTTTTTGTCTTCTCCACACAATCCCCATCATCATATTCTATTCCACCCATAGTGCTATATCCATGGCTAACGCTCATGTATTGCGTGAAGGTTGAAAAAGTTTGAGATTATTTAAGTATGAAAAAATTGCTTGGCTTGTCATCGGGGGTATAGAAGTTGGGAACATCTTTGTGTGACGAAAATGAAGCATAGCCTAACTATATGATTTTGTAGGGATGAACTTTCTTTTGCCATGCTATTTTGAGAAGACATGATTGCTTTGATTAGTATGCTTGAAGTATTATTATTTTTTATGTCAATATGAACTTTTGTCTTCAATCTTTCGGATCTGAATATTCATGCCACAATTAAGAAGATTTACATTGAAATTATGGCAAAGTATCACTCCGCATCAAAAATTCTTTTTTATCATTTACCTACTCGAGGACGAGCCGGAATTAAGCTTGGGGATGCCTGATACATCTCTAACGTATCTATAATTTTTTATTGCTCCATGCTACTTTATCTACTGTTTTGGACTATATTGGGCTTTATTTTCCACTTTTATATTATTTTTAGGACTAACCTATTAACCGGAGGCCCAACCCAGAATTGTTGTTTTTTGCCTATTTCAGTGTTTCGAAGAAACGGAATATCAAACAGAGTCCAAACGGAATGAAACCTTCGGGAACGTGATTTTCTCACCGAACATGATCCAGGAGACTTGGACCCTACTCCAAGAAGTAATAGAGGCGGTAACAAGGGTGGGGGGCGCCCCCCCCCTAGGGCGCGCCCCCCTACCTCGTGGGCCCCCTGTTTCTCCACCGATGTACTCCTGCCTCCTATATATACCTACGTACCCCCGACAGATCAGAAACGGAGCCAAAAACCTAATTCCACCACCGCAACTTTTTGTATCCACGAGATCCCATCTTGGGGCCTGTTCCGGAGCTCCGTCGGAGGGGGCATCTACCATGGAGGGCTTCTACATCAACACCATAGCCCCTCCGATGAAGTGTGAGTAGTTTACTTCAGACCTTCGGGTCCATAACTATTAGCTAGATGGCTTCTTATCTCTTTTTGGATCTCAATACAATATTCTCCCCCTCTCTTGTGGAGATCTATTCGATGTAATCTTCTTTTTGCGGTGTGTTTGTTAAGACCGATGAATTGTGGGTTTATGATCCAGCTTATCTATGAATAATATTTGAATCTTCTCTGAATTCTTTTATGTATGATTGAGTTATCTTTGCAAGTCTCTTCGAATTATCCGTTTGGTTTGGCCAACTAGATTGGTAGTTCTTGCAATGGGAGAAGTGTTCAGCTTTGGGTTCAATCTTGTGGTGTCCTTTCCCAGTGACAGAAGGGGCAGCAAGGCACGTATTGTATTGTTGCCATCGAGGATAACAAGATGGGGTTTTTATCATATTGCATGAATTTATCCCTCTACATCATGTCATCTTGCTTAAGGCATTACTCTGTTTTTAACTTAATACTCTAGATCCATGCTGGATAGCGGTCGATGAGTGGAGTAATAGTAGTAGATGCAGAATCGTTTCGATCTACTTGTCTCGGACGTGATGCCTATATACATGATCATACCTAGATATACTCATAACTATGCTCAATTTTGTCAATTGCTCAATAGTAATTTGTTCACCCACCGTAGAATACTTATGCTCTTGAGAAAAGCCACTAGTGAAACCTATGGCCCCCGGGTCTATTCTCATCATATCAATCTCCATTACTTTATTATTTGCTTTGTTTTTACTTTGCCTTTTACTTTTCACTTTGCATCTCTATATCAAAAATACCAAAATATTATTTATCATCTCTATCAGATCTCGCCCTCGTAAGTGACCGTGAAGGGATTGACAACCCCTAATTGCATTGGTTGCGAGTAGCTATCATTTTGTGTAGGTACGAGGGACTTGTGCGTGGTCTCCTACTGGATTGATACCTTGGTTCTCAAAAACTGAGGGAAATACTTACGCTACTTTGCTGCATCATCCTCTCCTCTTCGGGGAAATCCAACGCAGTGCTCAAGAGGTAGCAGGCATCTCGATAGCCCGTTGATATGCCTAGTTGATGTGAGACTATCTTCTCCCTCTTTTTGTCCTCACAACCACCACCACTTACCACCATAGTGCTATGTCCATGGCTTGCACTCATGTATTGCGTAAGAGTTGAAAAAAGCTGAAGCGCGTTAAAAAGTATGAACCAATTGCTCGGCTCGTCATCGGGGTTGTACATGATGGGAGTATTTTGTGTAATAGAAATGAAGCATGGCCTAACTATATGATTTTGTAGGGATAAGCTTTCTTTGGCTATGCTATTTTGATAGGACATGATTATTTGTTAGTATGCTTCAAAGTATTATCATTTTTATTTTCTATAAGCTTTTATCTTGAATCATTTGGATCTGAAAATTCATGCCACAATAAAGAAAATTACATTGAGAAATATGCTAGGTAGCATTCCACATCAAAAATTCTGTTTTTATCATTTACCTACTCGAGGACGAGCAGGAATTAAGCTTGGGGATGTTTGATACGTCTCCAACGTATCTATAATTTTTATTGTTCCATGCTATTATATTACCCCTTTTGGATGTTTATGGGCTTTATTTTATACATTTATATCATTTTTGGGACTAACCTACTAACCGGAGGCCCAGCCCGTATTGCTATTTTTTGCCTATTTCAGTATTACAAAGAAAAGGAATATCAAACGGAGTCCAGACGGAATGGAACCTTCGGGAGCATGATTTTTGGAACGAACGTGATCCGGAGAACTTGGAGTCAAGTCAAGAAGCAGCCAAGGCGGCCATGAGATAGGAGGGCGCACCCACCCCCTCTGGGCGCGCCCCTGTCTTGTGGGCCCCTCGGGCGGCCACCGACGTACTTCTTCCTCCTATATATACCTACGTCCCCTGAAAACATCCGGGGAGCAACCAAAACACAATTTCCACCGCCGTAACCTTCTGTATCCGCGAGATCCCATCTTGGAGCCTTCGTCGGCGCTCCGCTGGAGGGGGAATCGACCATGGAGGGCTTCTACATCAACACCATAGCCCCTCCGATGAGTTGTGAGTAGTTTACCACAGACCTTTGGGTACATAGTTATTAGCTAGTTGGCTTCTTCTCTCTTTTTGGATCTCAATACAATGTTCTCCCCCTCTCTTGTGGAGATCTATTCGATGTAAACTCTTTTTATGGTGTGTTTGTCGAGATCCGATGAATTGTGGGTTTATGATCAAGTTTATCTATGAGTAATATTTGAATCTTCTCTGAATTCTTTTATGTATGATTGAGTTATCTTTGCAAGTCTCTTTGAATTATTAGTTTGGTTTGGCCTACTAGATTGATCTTTCTTGCCATGGGAGAAGTGCTTAGCTTTGGGTTCAATCTTGCGGTGTCCTTACCCAGTGACAGAAAGGGTTGCAAGGCACGTATTGTATTGTTGCCATCGAGGATAAAAAGATGGGGTTTATATCATATTGCATGAGTTTATCCCTCTACATCATGTCATCTTTCTTAATGCGTTACTCTGTTCTTATGAACTTAATACTCTAGATGCATGCTGGATAGCGGTCGATGTGTGGAGTAATAGTAGTAGATGCAGGCAGGAGTCGGTCTACTTGTCATGGACGTGATGCCTATATACATGATCATGCCTAGATAATCTCATAATTATTCGCTTTTCTATCAATTGGTCGACAGTAATTTGTTCACCCGCTGTAATACTTGTGCTATCTTGAGAGAAGCCACTAGTGAAACCTATGGCCCCCGGGTCTATCTTCTATCATATAAGCTTTCAATCTACTTCTATTTGCATCTTTACTTTTTGCATCTATATTATGAAATACCAAAAATATATTTGTATTATCATACTATCTCTATCAGATCTCACTTTCGCAAGTGGCCGTGAAGGGATTGACAACCCCTTTATTGCGTTGGTTGCGAGTTCTTTGTTTGTTTGTGTAGGTGCGTGGGACTTTTGAGGAGCCTCCTACTAGATTGATACCTTGGTTCTCAAAAACTGAGGGAAATACTTACGCTACTATTGCTGCATCACCCTTTCCTCTTCAAGGAAAACCAACGCAAGCTCAAGACGTAGCAAGTCCTGGATTAGGGGGTCCTCGGGTGCCCGGGCTATTTGATATGGGCCAGACTGATGGGCCATGAAGATACACGCAGAAGACTCCCCCCCCCTCCCCCCCGTGTCTGGGTAGGACTCTCATATGCGGGTATGACAAGATTGATGTCCGGATATGTTATTTCCTTCCCCCATAAACCGACTCTGTATAACCCTAGGCCCCTCCGGTGTGTATATAAACCGGAGGGCTTAGTCCGCAGAGGCTATCAGAATTCTCGTAGGCTAGACAGCTAGGGTTTAGCCATTACGATCTCGTGATAGATCAACTCTTGTAACCCCTCTACTCATTGAATACAATCAAGTAGGACGTAGGGTTTTACCTCCTTTAAGAGGGTCTGAACCTAGATAAACATTGTGTCCCATCGTCCCTTATTACCATCGATCCTCAGACGCACAGTTCGGGACCCCCTACCCGAGATCTGCTAGTTCTGACACCGACATTGGTGCTTTCATTGAGAGTTCCACTGTGTCATCGAAAGAAGGATCGATGGCTCAACTTGTCATCGACGACGATGCTGTTTTCAGGGAGACTTTTCTCCCTAGTCAACTCTTTGTGTTTGGCGGCTTCGCTTTGTGTGCCAATTCAACTGGTCACCTCGAGCAGATCGACAGCTATGCCCCTGGTCATTAGATCAGGTTTGGAAGCTTGAATTACATCACTGATATCCGAGGAGACTTGATCTTCGAAGGGGTCTCGGCCTCGGCCGCCGCTCCTCATCTACATGAAGGAAGTCCGTCGGATCCTCCATCAGATTCTTTTCAAGGATCAACTCTCGCGCCTGCCCTATCCCTAGATCCAGAGCGGACCACTCTGTCCGAACACGGGAAGATAAACCCCGCCGGACTCTCTCCCATTATGGAGCTCCCTGCCGAAGATCTAGAGGTAACCATGCTATCAGCGAACCCGGTGTCAAACAGGACTCTCCCTATCATCGGGAAGCCGGACTCCTCTCTGGACGCCAATTCCAAACTCTCAAGGGTTGCGCCCATCGAGCTCGGTCAAGTGGTGATTACCGGACCCAGCTCCACAGGTCCTCAGTCACTTGTCTAGCTTTCGCTCCTAAACGAGGCGTTGGACCTCATGCGATCTCTCGCCATCACAGAAGTATCACTTCCGAACTATGCACAGCCTGAACTGGGGGCTAAGAGCAGGGAATTTTATGTCCCACCCACCACCCACTTAATAGCCAATGTCAAGGACCTAACCGACATGCTAGACTACGCCTCCGAAGACATCGATGGTATGGACGATGATGACGGAGCCAAACCAGGCCAAAACCCGCCTATCACAGGGCATTGGACGACCACTTCTACCTACAACTTATACATGGTGGATACGCCCGAGAAGAAGGACGATGATGGCACTCAAGATCCGATTGAGGACAAGCCCGTCGAGGCGCCACCAAAGCGTTGATGTCATTGGCGCCGCTCACGATCGCGTCGAGAAAAGCGAAGCAATACTGGCACCAGAAATAATGATATTCCAGACAATGTCGAAGAATCCGACCACCTCATCGAGCCTGCGTTCGAGCAGGATGAGATGGAAGAGGGACAAGTCAACCCTGACGAACTCCTTGATAATGAGGATTCAGAGGATAGTAACTATCTACCAGCCTCCGAGGAGGACACTAGCCTCGGTAATGAAGATTTCATCGTGCCAGAGGAACCCCTCGAACAAGAATGCTTCAATCGACAGCTCATCGCCACTGTGAGGAGCCTGAAAAAGAAATAGCAACAGCTTCAAGCCCGGAGGGGATACGGAGGTCAATCCCGAATTTAGCAGCTCTAAACCCAATCAATGGAAGAAGCCGTTCATAGGAAATAGAGATGGTCCATCCAATCTGGACAAAATACTAGATAGGCCTTGCCAGATTCATGGCACCCCTGGCAAGCCTGCCAACCACAGCAATAGAAACTACTGGGTTTTTAAACAGGCCGGTAAGTTAAATACCAAACATAAGGGGAAGGACCTCCAAGTGAGGATGATGATGAACCCC
>NC_041385.1:593391304-593419164 GCF_002162155.2 Triticum dicoccoides | reverse complement strand
AACAGTGAACATGATATATGTCACACATATCCCCAAGAGGGAGCGCAAGCGTGCACTAAGGGACGCCTACACCGTAGAGCCTGTCGCACCAAAATTCAATCCATGGTCGGCTTGCACGATCACGTTCAATCGCAGGGACCACCCAACTACTATCCGCCATGGAGGTTCGATGGCCCTGATACTCGATCCCATCATCAAGAGCCATCTCACTAGAGTTCTTATGGACGGCGGCAGCAGTCTGAACCTGATCTATCAAGACACTGTCTGTAAAATGGGTATTGACCGTCAAGAATTAAGCCTAGCAACACTACATTTAAGGGAGTGATACCCAGCATGGAGGCCCGCTGTACGGGCTCCTTAACATTGGAAGTAGTCTTTGGTTCTCCAGATAACTTTCGAAGCGAAGACTTGATCTTCGATATCGTCCCCTTCCGCAGCGGTTATCATGCACTGCTCGGACGAATCGCTTACGCCGCTTCAATGCAGTCCCACATTACGCTTACTTAAAGCTCAAAATGCCCGGACCACGTGGCATCATCATAGTCAATGGAAACATGGAGCACTCCCTCCATACCGAGGAGCACACCGCGGCCCTAGCAGCCGAGGTACAGAATGGCCTCATCAAGCCGAACAACTCATCGGTCATTAAGACCCATGACACTGCCAAGCGAGTCCGATCCAATTACAGCACGACATCCCGGCGGACCTGGAGCTTGAATAGCAGTTCAGCCTCCGCCGATCGGCCCATAAGATTGAGACATACATACTGTGCATGCATAATTACACACCCAAAATACCTTGGGCAGCACCGGAGGCATAGTGCAG
Source organism: Triticum dicoccoides (assembly GCF_002162155.2). Lineage (NCBI taxonomy): Eukaryota > Viridiplantae > Streptophyta > Magnoliopsida > Poales > Poaceae > Triticum > Triticum dicoccoides. Next base: position 593,418,339 of record NC_041385.1, on the reverse strand, counting down.
AAAAGGTCTATAGTACGGCTTGAACCTATTCAGAACTTAACCTTTTCTCTCCTTTTCTCATTACAGGTTCGTTAAAAACCTACCTACTCTACGGTTGTATAGGGGGTCCTTTTCAAATTCCCCTTTCTTATAGATGACCATCGACTTTTCCTCTCAAAGGATTTCTCACCAAGGAGAAATGGCACAGACGTGCGGTAGGGCACCACTGGGATCTTCAAAACCACTGCTTTTAGGCCCCTGTGTGAAACTTTCCCTTGTGTAAATTCTCGGCATGTAAAATAGCCTTGATATTCATGGCATTATCTGTAATGGCACGTCTCGACATATTAACTAGGACATAAAGGAAAATAGTTGATCACTACTTTCATTTGGTACTGATTTATTTTGCCATATGTATTCCCTCCTTACTTCAGATTGCCACACGTGCTTAAGTCCGGCCTTAACACCGGGGGCTGTATTTAGCTCTGCACGTTTTAAGTCCGAACACCTATAGGGTACTCTTTGGCCTCCCGAATATTGCACTGTATGCATCGGCTCCGAATCATGTCTTTGGTCTATAGTTGGGTTTCCCGGCTCCTATGCTTACCACCTTACATGCCGCTCGTTCGGCTAAGGTAGTAAAGGGAGAACTACTGTGATTGTATTTTTGGTTCGTCCAGTCAAATACCTCAGTAGAGAAAGCCGAAAATTGACTATCATGATATAGCGAGGGCTGGTCGGTGATTCAGTGACTTACTACAAATTGTTAGTGATTTACTCTGTGTTATACGAGGGGCTGGTCTTCGTCCAGCCGTGCGGAAAAGGCACCTTAGTTCGGATTGCCGCACACGCACAAAGGGGCTAGTACTCCCACCGTCAACTCATATGGCTAAGTGAAAGTAATAAAGCCGCATAGTCTGATTGCCTGGTTCACCTCGCAAAGACCTCCTTCATAGACCAAGACATTGGATAAAGTGTGGTCATGCGCTATGTTGAACACCCCCGTAGCATCTATGTGGGGGCTAAAGCCGACGACTGGCAACTTTCAGAATTAAACGACCGCACAGGAGGAAAATCACTTAAGATAAAAGGCGTAAATATATTACAAGCATGGGATCATAACATTGTTTTTACAACCCTCACACATCTAATCGAATACCACGTCCTTAGAACACTAGCCCTCTACTATTCGGGCCCCCGCCATGACGTCCTTGAAGTACCTCTCTGGCCTGTAGTGGTCCTTGCCTTCGGGCGGGCCTGCAGTTGCCATGCCGGTGGCTATCATGTTTGCCCAGTGCATCTTAACGTGGGTGAAGGCCATTCGGGCACCTTATATGCAAGCCGAGCGCTTCATTGCATCAACTTGGGGCAGCGCGTCGATGAGCCACTTCACCAAACCAAAGTAGCTACTGTGAATGGGCTCGGTTGGCCAAAGACGGACTACTAGATCCTTCATGGCCTAACCGGTGACCCTATGCAGCTCCATCATTTGCTTCAGCTAGTCGTTCGGGGGCGTTGGGTGCTCCGGCGCAAGATACTATGACCAGAACAGCTTCTCGGTCGAGTTCCCCTCTTGGGCTCGGAAGAACTGTGTGGCATTGACGGCACTCCTTGGGAGATCCGCAAATGCGTGTGGAGAACTCCACACTCGAGTGAGCAAAGCATATCTTTGACCTCCGAAAATACTCTGCAAAAGAAAGGCCTTACCAGCCGCTATCTGCTTCGCCTGACGGATCTATTCGTGAGCACTTCGGGACTCAACCCGCGCCTCTTTAGCCTCTTGGAGGGCCTTGGTGAGTTCGGCCGATTGGGCCAAAGTCTTCTCCTCCAAATCCTCGCATTTGCTGATGGCATCCCTCAGCTCCTGCTCGACTTCGGTCACCCGAGCTTCGTGTCGGCGGCGGGCAGCCTGCTCGGTCTTTAGTTCGGCAGCCGCTTTGTCAACAGCTGCCTTGTTCGTTGATAACCCACAAGTGTAGGGGATCGCAACAGCTTTCGAGGGTAAAGTATTCAACCCAAATTTATTGATTCGACACAAGGGGAGCCAAAGAATATTCTTGAGTATTAGCAGTTGAGTTGTCAATTCAACCACACCTGGATAACTTAGTATCTGTAGCAAAGCATTTAGTAGCAAAAGTCGTATGATAGTAATGGTAACAGTAGCAATAGTAAAGAAAAATGTTTTTGGGGTTTTGTAGTAGTTGTAACAGTAGCAACGGAAAAGTAAATAAGCGAAGAACAATATGTGAAAAGCTCGTAGGCTATGGATCAGTGATGGATAATTATGTCGGATGTGATTCCTCATGCAATAGTTATAACATAGGGTGATATAGAACTAGCTCCAATTCATCAATGTAATGTAGGCATGTATTCCGTAAATAGTCATACGTGCTTATGGAAAAGAACTTGTATGACGTCTTTTGTCCTACCCTCCCGTTGTAGTGGGGTCCTAGCGGAAACTAAGGGATATTAAGGCCTCCTTTTAATAGAGAACTGGACCAAAGCATAAACACATAGTGAATACATGAAGTCCTCAAACTACGGTCATCACCGAGAAGTATCCCGATTATTGTCACTTCGGGGTTGTCGGATCATAACACATAATAGGTGACTATAGACTTGCAAGATAGGATCAAGAACACACATATATTCATGAAAATATAATAGGTTCAGATCTGAAATCATGGCACTCGGGCCCTAGTGACAAGCATTAAGCATAGCAAAGTCATAGCAACATCAATCTTAGAACATAGTGGATACTAGGGATCAAACCCTAACAAAACTAACTTGATTACATGGTAAATCTCATCCAACCCATCACCGTCCAGCAAGCCTACGATGGAATTACTCACGCACGGCGGTGAGCATCATGAAATTGGTGATGGAGGATGGTTGATGATGACAACGACGATGAATCCCCCTCTCCGGAGCCTTGAACGGACTCCAGATCAGCCCTCCCGAGAGAGATTAGGGCTTGGCGGCGGCTCCGTGTCGTAAAACGCGATGAAACTTTCTCTTTGATTTTTTTCTCCCCGAGACGGAATATATGGAGTTGGAGTTGAGGTCAGAGGAGGTCCAGGGGGGCCACGAGATAGGAGGTTGCGCCCTAGGGGGGCGCCCCCTGTCTTGTGGATAGGTTGTGGGCCCCCGGGCATTAATTCTTTCGCCAAAAATTCTTATTAATTCCAAAAAGTGCCTCCATGGGTTTCCAGGACATTCCGAGAACTTTTATTTTCTACACATAAAACAACATCATGGCAGTTCTGCTGAAAACAGCATCAGTCCGGGTTAGTTTCATTCAAATCATGCAAGTTAGAGTCCAAAACAAGGGCAAAAGTGTTTGGAAAAGTAGATACGTTGGAGACGTATCAACTCCCCCAAGCTTAAACCTTTGCTTGTCCTCAAGCAATTCAGTTGATAAACTGAAAGTGATAAAGAAAAACTTTTACAAACTCTATTTGCTCTTGTTGTTGTAACATGAAAAGCCAGCATTCAAGTTTCAGCAAATATTACGAACTAACCATACTCACGATAACACATAGGTCTCACAATTACTCACATCAATAACATAATCAGCTAGCGAGCCATAATAATAAAACTCGGATGACAACACTTTCTCAAAATAATTATAACATGATATAACAAAATGGTATCTCGCTAGCCCTTTTTGAGACCGCAAAACATAAATGCAGAGCACCTTTAAAGATCAAGGACTGACTAAACATTGTAATTCATGGTAAAAGAGATCCAGTCAAGTCATACCCAATATAAATCAATAATAATGAATGCAAATGACAGTGTGCTCTCCAGCGGGTGCTTTTTAATAAGAAGGATGATGACTCAACATAAAAGTAAATAGATAGGCCCTTCGCAGAGGGAAGCAGGGATTTGTAGAGGTGCCAGAGCTCGATTTTAAAATAGAGATTGAATAACATTTTGAGCGGCATACTTTCATTGTCAACACAACAACTATGAGATGGCTGTATCTTCCATACTACATGCATTATAGGCAGTTCCCAAACAGAATGGTAAAGGTTTATACTCCCCCAACCACCAACAAGCATCAATCCATGGCTTGCTCGAAACAACGAGTGCCTCTAACATACAACAGCCCTAGGGGAGTTTTGTTTAACTATTTTGATTTGCTTTGATCTTTTTGGATCATGGGACTGGGCATCCCAGTTACCGGCCCTTTCTTGTGAATGAGGAGCGGAGTCCACTCCTCTTGAGAATAACCCACCTAGCATGGAAGATATAGGCAGCCCTAGTTGTAACATGAGCTGCTCGAGCATACAAAACGGAATTTCATTTGAAGGTTTGCAGTTTGGCACATACAAATTTACTTGGAACGGCAGGTAAATACCACATATAGGAAGGTATAGTGGACTCATATGGAACAACTTTGGGGTTTAAGGAGTTTGGATGCACAAGCAGTATTCCCTCTTAGTACAGGTGAAGGCTAGCAAAAGACTGGGAAGCGACCAACTAAGAGAGCGACAACAATCATAAACATGCATCAAAATTCATTTACACCGAGTACAAGCATGAGTAGGATATAATCTACCATGAACATAAATATCGTGAAGGCTATGTTGACTTGATTCAACTACATGCGTGAACATGTGCCAAGTCGAGTCACTCAATTCATTCAAAGGAGGATACCATCCCATCATATCACATCATAATCATTCTAATAGCATGTTGGCACGCAAGGTAAACCATTATAACTCATAGCTAATCAAGCATGGCACAAGCAACTATAATCTCTAAATGTCATTGCAAATATGTTTACTTCATAATAGTTGACTCAGGAACGATGAATCATCATATTTACAAAAACAAGAGAGGTCGAGTTCATACCAGCTTTTCTCATCCCAATAAGTCCATCATATATCGTCATTATTGCCTTTCACTCGCACGACCGAACGATGTGTATAATAATAAGAGTGCACGTGCATTGGACTAAGCTGGAATCTGCAAGCATTCAACTCAAGAGAGAAGACAGATAATATAGGCTCTAAGTTAAATAAACAATCATGCATAAAAGAGCCACTAAGCATTTTCAATATGGTCTTCTCGACCCCCAAAATAAAGAAAAGAAAAGAAAACTATTTACACGGGAAAGCTCCCAACAAGTAAAAGAAGAATGAGAAATCTTTTTGGGTTTTCATTTTAATTCCTACTACAGGCAAGGAAATTAAACTAACTAATTTTTTTGGTTTTTCTTAAGGTTTATCAAACACACAAGAAGAAAACTAGAAAAAGAAATTTAAACTAGCATGGATAATAAAATGAAAGAGTATGAGCACCGACGACTAGTGTGTGAACATGAATGTAAAGTCGGTGAGAAATACGTACTCCCCCAAGCTTAGGCTTTTGGCCTAAGTTGGTCTAGTGCCAAAGACCGCCGCTACTCTCCCCGGTGTACTGGGAGGTGTAATCAGGATACCATTGGCTGGTCATCTCCGGATCCCACCGGACAGATGATGCACGATAAGGGTCCAGTTCAGGTTCCGGCTCAGGTTCAGGTTCTGGAGTAAAAGCTTGAGCTCGATGATTGTTCACCGCCTCCGGTGTGACAAGAAAATTTTCTGCAAGCAAATCAAACAACAGAGGCGCATGCAAAATAATAATCTCAATGTGTTTCTTGTTAAATATAAGTTTATACAAAAGCATCTTTTCTTCGTTGTCAACAATAAACTTGTGTGCTACCATGCTCTTGTAATCTAAAATGTGAGGAGGCAATTTTATCTCCTCCTCCTCAAGATGTCTAATGGGTATCTGAAAATGTTTAGCAAGACGTGCAGCATAGATACCTCCAAATATGGGACCTTTTGTACGATTCAGGGCTACTCGTTTAGCAACGACGGCACCATATTAAAAGTATTGTCCCGAAGCAAAGCATGTTGGAGAATGATAATATCAGGAACACTCAAATTCCCACTATTTCCACGACCAATCAAGCATCTACTAGCAAATATGGCAAAGTAGTGTAAATTAGGAAAGTGAATGCTAGAGATCTTCACCTCGGAGCCCTTCTTTGGCTCCTCTATAGCAATAGTATTAACAAAGCCATCCACATCTTTACGATGGGGTTCCTCTAATTCTTCCTCATAAGGTATCCTACACACCGCACAAAAATGACGTAAAGACATTTCTTTGAATTCATCATATAAATGAAATGATACTGCAGGCGGTGATTTCTTAGGATAATAATAAAAGTTTTGTACGAAAGTATCTGTGAGTAAGAGATACTGATCGATCCGGTCATTGATGAACCCGGTGAGGCCTGCGGTCTCGATTAAAGCATAAAAGTCTTCATGAATTCCAGCTTCTTTCAAGAAATCCTCGCATGGCCATTCGCACGACCGTACTTCCGCTAAGCGAGGAAGATTATACTTGGCTTTTCCCTTCTCTTTGGCTTGTTTTTCCTTAGAGCTTTGGCTAGAAGAGCCTTTAAAGAGCCTCCTTAACATTTTCTAAAAATTTCTGAAATTTTAATAACTTCCAAATAAAAGTGGATAAAACTAAACGAGATTGATAGTAACTACTCCTACAAGTGCCTAGAGCCTATATCATGCATTGGAATTGCTTGGGACCTCAAAAATTTAACATGCAAGCTCAAGAACATGGTCACCTAAGCAGCAAAAATTTGCAATGAATAAATCACTAGAACAAAAACTAATTGGACCAATGTAGGAGTCACATACCAAGCAACAATCTCCCACAGCAGTTTTGTGAATGGAGCTTTGAGCTAAGAGATCGAAAATCGCAGCAAAACGAGCTAGAACTCGTGCTCGAACTGGATGGGGATTTTTTGGGTAGAAGATGAAGTGTGTGGGTGTTGGCATAAGTGGAGGGGAGCCACCAGGGGCCCACGAGAGAGGAGGCGCGCCCTCCTCTCTCGTGGCCTGGTGCTTGCCCCTCCTGCAGTGTTTTCAGTGCCTAAAATCCTCAAATATTCTAGAAAAAATCATACTAAATTTGCAGGGCATTTGGAGCACTTTTATTTTCGGACTATTTTTTAATGCACGGATAAATCAGAAAACAGACAGATAATACTATTTTTGCTTTATTTATTCTAAATAACAGAAAGTAAAAAGAGGGTACAGAAGGTTGTGCCTTCTAGTTTCACCCATCTCGTGATCATCAAAATGAACCCGCTAACAAGGTTGATCAAGTCTTGTTAACAAACTCATTCCGAATAACACGGGACCAAAGAAATTTCGAAAGACACTAAGTTACCTCAACGGGGATATGAAAATCCCCAATAATAAGAATATCATATTTTTTTCTTGACAGTAGGAAGAGGAAATTCAAAACCTCCAAAAATGATAGTTGGAACTTTTTTAATAGAATTGATGTTGTGAACTTGAGATTGTTTCCTCGGAAAGTGTACCTTATGCTCATTACCATTAACATGAAAAGTGGCATTGCCTTTGTTGCAATCAATAACAGCCCCTGCAGTATTAAGAAAAGGTCTACCAAGGATAATAGACATACTATCATCCTCGGGAATATCAAGAATAACAAAGTCCATTAAGATAGTGACATTTGCAACCACAACAGGCACATCCTCACAAATACCGATAGGTATAGCAGTTGATTTATTGGCCATTTGCAAAGATATTTTAGTAGGTGTCAAATTATTCAATTCAATCTACGATATAAAGAGAGAGGCATAACACTAACACCGGCTCCAAGATCACATAAAGCAGTTCTGACATAATTTCTTTTAATGGAGCATGGTATAGTTGGGACACCCGGATCTCCAAGTTTCTTTAGTATTCCACCCTTAAAAGTGTAATTAGCAAGCATGGTGGAAATTTCAGCTTCCGGTATCTTTCTTTTATTTGTGATGATATCCTTCATATACTTAGCATAAGGATTTACTTTAAGCATATCAGTTAAGCGCATGCGTAAGAAAATAGGTCTAATCATTTCATCAAAGCACTCAAAATCCTCAACATCCTTTGAATTGGATGGTTTAGGAGGAAAGGGCATGGGTTTCTGAACCCATGGTTCTCTTTCTTTACCGTGCTTCCTAGCAACAAAATCTCTCTTATCATAACATTGATTCTTTGATTGTGGGTTATCAAAATCAACAGCAGGTTCAATCTCTACATCATTATCTTTGCTAGGTTGAGCATCAACATGAACATTATCATTAACATTATCACTAGGTTCATGTTCATCACCTGATTGTGTTTCAGCATCAGAAATAGAAATATCATTGGGATTCTCAGGTATGTCTACAGTAGGTTCACTAGAAGCATGCAAAGTCCTATCGTTTTTCTTCTTCTTCTTTTTAGAAGAACTAGGTGCCTCTAAATTATTTTTCTGAGAATCTTGCTCGATTGTCTTAGGGTGGCCTTCAAGATACAAAGGTTCCTGAGTCATTCTACCAGTTCTAGTAGCCACTCTAACAGCAAAGTCACTTTTATTATTTAATTCATCAAGCAGATCATTTTGAGCTTTGTGTACTTGCTCAGCTTGAGTAGCAACCATAGAAGCATATTTGCTAACACAGTGAAGTTCATCTTTAACTCTAGCCAGGTTATCGCCTACACATCCTATCTCGAAAGCATTATTCTTTAACTCTCTACCAACATAGGCATTAAAACTTTCTTGTCTAGCCATAAAGTCATCAAATTCATCTAAGCATGGACTATGAAATTTAGTAGAGGGTATTTCAACTTTATCATATCTATAGAGAGAATTTACCTTTACTACCTGTGTCGTGTTATCAAGACAATGTGGTTCTTCAGGTGGTAAATTAAGACCATGTATTTCTTCAATTGGAGGTAAATTCTTAACATCTTCAGCTTTAATACCTTTTTCTTTCATTGACTTCTTTGCCTCTTGCATATCTTCAGGACTGAGAAATAAAACACCTCTCTTCTTCGGAGTGGGTTTAGGAATAGGCTCAGGAGTTGGCTCAATTGGTTCGGGAATTACTTCAGGAACTGGCTCAGGAAGAGTCCAATTATTTTCATTAGTCAACATGTTATTCAATAATATTTCAGCTTCGTCGACTGTTCTTTCCCTGAAAACACAACCAGCACAACTATCCAAGTAGTCCTTGGAAGCACCGGTTAGTCCATTATAAAAGATATCAAGTATTTCATTTTTCTTAAGAGGATGATCGGGCAAAGCATGAAGTAACCGGTGAAGCCTCCCCCAAGCTTGTGGGAGACTCTCTTCTTTGATTTGCACAAAATTATATATTTCCCGCAAGGCAACTTGTTTCTTATGAGCAGGGAAATATTTAGCAGAGAAGTAATAAATCATATGGGACTACGCACACAACCAGGAGCAAGAGAATTATACCAAGTCTTAGCATCACCCTTTAATGAGAACGAAAATATCTTAAGGATATATAAATAGCGAGACTTCTCATCATGAGTAAATAGGGTGGCTATATCATTCAACTTGGTAAGATGTGCCACAACAGTTTCAGATTCAAGGCCATAAAAAGGATCAGATTCAACTAAAGTAATAATATCAGGATCAACAGAGAATTCATAATCCTTATCAGTAACGCAGATAGGTGAAGTAGCAAAAGCAGGACCGGGTTTCATTCTAGCATTAAGAGACTGCTGCTTCCATTTAGCTAATAATTTCTTAAGATCATTTCTATCATTGCAAGCAAGAATTTCCATAGAAGTTGCTTCGTTCATAACATAACCCTTAGGAACAACAGGTAATACATAATCATTGGGGGAACGTTCATCATCACTATCATCAATAATAGGTTCTTCAATATTTTCATTCCCCCTAACTCTAGGAAGTTGCTCATCTAGAAATTCACCTAATGGCAAAGTAGTATCACGCACAGAAGTAGTTTCATCATGCATAGCAGAATTGGCATCATCAATAACATGTGACATATAAGAATTCATAGCAGTAGCAGGTTTAGGTGTCACAAGCCTACTAATAACGGAAGGAGAATCTAGTGCAGAGCTAGATGGCAGTTCCTTACCTTCCCTCGTAGTTGAGGGCAAAATCTTGGTCTTAGCGTCTTTCAAGTTCTTCATAGTGATCAACAGATATAAATCCCAAGTGACTCAGAGAATAGAGCTATGCGCCCCGGAAACGGCGCCAGAAATTAGTCTTGATAACCCACAAGTGTAGGGGATCGCAACAGCTTTCGAGCGTAAAGTATTCAACCCAAATTTATTGATTCGACACAAGGGAGCCAAAGAATATTCTTGAGTATTAGCAGTTGAGTTGTCAATTCAACCACACCTGGATAACTTAGTATCTGCAGCAAAGTATTTAGTAGGAAAAGTGGTATGATAGTAATGGTAACAGTAGCAACAGTAAAGATAAATGTTTTTGGGTTTTTGTAGTAGTTGTAACAGTAGCAACGGAAAAGTAAATAAGAGAAGAACAATATGTGAAAAGCTTGTAGGCAATGGATCAGTGATGGATAATTATGTCGGATGCGATTCCTCATGCAATAGTTATAACATAGGGTGATATAGAACTAGCTCCAATTCATCAATGTAATGTAGGCATTTATTCCGTAAATAGTCATACGTGCTTATGGAAAAGAACTTGTATGACGTCTTTTGTCCTACCCTCCCATTGCAGCGGGGTCCTAGCGGAAACTAAGGGATATTAAGGCCTCCTTTTAATAGAGAACCGGACCAAAGCATTAACACATAGTGAATACATGAACTCCTCAAACTACGATCATCATCGAGAAGTATCCCGATTATTGTCACTTCGGGGTTGTCGGATCATAACACATAATAGGTGACTATAGACTTTCAACATAGGATCAAGAACACACATATATTCATGAAAACATAATAGGTTCAGATCTGAAATCATGGCACTCGGGCCCTAGTGACAAGCATTAAGCATAGCAAAGTCATAGCAACATCAATCTCAGAACATAGTGGATACTAGGGATCAAACCCTAACAAAACTAACTTGATTACATGGTAAATCTCATCCAACCCATCACCGTCCAGCAAGCCTACGATGGAATTACTCACGCATGGCGGTGAGCATCATGAAATTGGTGATGGAGGATGGTTGATGATGACGACGGCGATGAATCCTCCTCTCCAGAGCCCCGAACGGACTCCAGATCAGCCCTCCCGAGAGAGATTAGGGCTTGGCGGCGGCTCCGTGTCGTAAAACGCGATGAAACTTGCCATCTAATTTTTTTCTCCCTGAGACGGAATATATGGAGTTGGAGTTGAGGTCGGAGGAGGTCCAGGGGGCCCACGAGATAGGAGGCCATGCCCTAGGGGGGCGCCCCTGTCTCGTGGACAGGCTGTGGGCCCCCTGGCATTAATTCTTTCGCCAAAAAATCTTATTAATTCCAAAAAGTGCCTCCGAGAGTTTCCAAGACATTCCGAGAACTTTTCTTTTCTACACATAAAACAACGTCAGTCCGGGTTAGTTTCATTCAAATCATGCAAGTTAGAGTCCAAAACAAGGGCAAAAGTGTTTGGAAAAGTAGATACGTTGGAGACGTATCATTCGCCTTCGCCTCTTTTTGGGATTGGGCAAGGGCACCTTTGAGGATATCGACCTCGGCTACACAAACTATGGTCATAATCAAAGCATTACATGATTTAATGTCTGAATATAACTGTCATTTATGATATATAACTAAACTTTTAACACTATACGCATACCTTGCGTCTCATCGAATCGCTTGTTAATGCGGTCAATCTCTTCATCGGCCACCCAAAGCTTCTGATTGAGTTTGGAAACTTCGGCGGCCTGGGCGATCGCCGCCAACAGGGAAGCCTATTGCAATAACAGAGAAATATGTTAGCTTTCCCAAATTTCATGTGAATCCTTTGTCCGGTTTCTTTTCCACCGGACAGAGCCTTAGGGGCTACTATATGTATACATGCATATTCCTATGTATATATATGGAAAAGCATTTAGAGCATTATGTCACATACCTTGAAGCCTGTCAGTAGGCTAGTAAAGGCTTCGTTCAATCCGCTCATGGCAGACTGAACCTTCTCTACCACCATACCCATTAGGGTGCAGTGCTCCTCCATAATGGAAGCACGTTGTTGTGCTTCCGCTAGAGTGTTCGGCGCCTCCGTATTAGTGGAGGTTACCGAGGGGGCTATGCTCCCCCCTCCTTCGAGGAGGACTGCTCACCCGATCCCGGAGCCACATTGGTCTCCGGGAGAGTGTCCGGCTGGGGCCTAGATTGTTGGGGGTCCCCACTTTCGGTTGTCATAGGGGTCGCCTCCCCTATGTCTTCGGCGACCGAGGTATTAACCTCAGGTGCTTTCTCCATAGCCTCGCCTGACCCTCCGCGTCTAGGAGAGGTCCTTCGGGATAACACCTTGGTGTCATCCATGGTGACATGCGAGGGGGCTCATGGCGGCATCTCGCTCTCTGCCATCTCGGGTGGAAGAGAACTCCCCTCCGATAATGAAGAGTTCGGGAGATTGCGGGGAGGGATGGAAGGCACATGGCATAATAAATTATATAACGAAAATAGGAAGACCGAAGATAAATAGTAGATCTTTTGATACTTACGTTTCGGAAAGGGGCTTCGTCCTGGGAGGCTTTTTGGGGACCAGTTCGGCTCTGAGTCTGAACTGTCCTGGAGAGTCATCTTCCCCCTCTTAGGCGCCCCCCTTAGGGTCTTTGGAGGCCACCCTCTTCTCTTACCTCCCCTTACGAGGGGAGTCGCTTTCCACCTCCTCCTCTTCCTCATCTCCCTCGTGGGAGGAGGGGGCTTCAGTCTCTCCAGACATGGATTCCGAAGGACCCTTGTGGGGGGACCTCCCTTGGCCTCCTTGCCCTTCTTCTTCTTGGCCTTATTCTTCGGCGCCTGATAGGGCGCCAGGACTAGCACCTCTGTCAGCTGGGGTGTGGCTGGGTCTTCGGGGAGCGGAGCCGGACACTTGATTCGTTCCGCCTTTGTCGTCCAGCCCTACACGAAGGACATGCAATACATTATATTTAAACCTATTTACCGAATAGGCACTCGGGAAAATCATGCTTACCGGTGAGGCCGGATTCTCGACGACGAGACCGATGTCTTCGGCCTTCTTTGGCCACGTTTTTTGGGCCTTGAAGAGCAACTTCCAAATGTCTTCATGCATCGTGCCGAAGAAGTGCTTCAAGGTCCGTGGCTCCTCCGGACTAAACTCCCACATGTGAGAGGCCCAGAGTTGGCAAGGGAGAGTCCGGCGGAAGAGCATCACCTGAATCACGTCTGTGAGACCGATGTTTTTGCCTATCATGTTGGTGATGCGCTTCTACAGCATCTGCACCTCCGTCGTGGACCCCCAGTCAAGACCCTTAGTGGTCCAGGAGGTGAGCCGAGTGGGGGGTCTGGATCTGAAGTCGGGAGTGGCTTCCCAGTTGGCATTGCGGGGTTCGGTGATGTAGAACCACTCCTGCTGCCACACCTTGACCGTCTCCACGAATGCCCCTTTGGGCCAGACAGTGTTGGGAAGCTTGCTCACCATGGCCTCGCCACAGTCCGCGTGCTGTCCGTCGACCACCTTTGGCTTTAGAACCTTGAGCCATAGGACGAAGTGTGGCGGAATGCGGAGGAGAGCCTCACAAATGATGATGAACGCCGATATGTGGAGGAAGAAGTTTGGGGATAGATCATGGAAATCTAGCCCATAATAGAACATGAGGCCGCAGACGAAAGGGTGAAGGGGAAACCCTAGCCCGCGGAGGAAGTGGGGAATGAACACTACTCTCTCGTCAGGCTCCGAGGTAGGCGTGACCCGACCCTTGTTGGGAGCCTGTGCACGATGTCCGTGGACAGATATCCTGCGCCCCGGAGCTCCTTGACTTCCTTCTTAGTGACGGAGGAGGCCTCCCACTTGCCTTTGGAATCGGATCCGGACATGGATTGGGAGGTGGGCGGCGGAGGGAAAGATTGAAGATTTTGGGTGCCGGAGCTTAGAGGTGGGAAGGCAAGAGCTAGAAGAAGGCATGGGGAAGAAAGGAGGGATTTTCTACCCTGTTATAGGCGATGAAATACCAAACACCCCATCTCAAGCCTTAAAACTCGCCTATTCCCAAAGAGATCATGCGAATGGCACGGTTAGATTACCCAAAACCGCATTGATGAGAATCCCGCGATGGGCGGGCACGATCTCTGTTTTGACAAGACGTGTCAATGGAGGCTATGGCTCGGAACGTGAAATGGGAGGCGTGAAAACGGTTCGAAATGCTAAAGAGCGAGATGTGATGCTTCGCCAAAAAAAGTTGTTAGTAAAAGATATTGTTTTATTTTTGACATCCTGCCTTCGTGGCTAAGGGTTGTATTAATTATACAGAGCCAGACACAGTTCCTTTGTGCAGGGAGTTATCCTGAAGTGTTTAGTATAAGGAACCCGCCTTGTAATGCCGAAGACGACCCACATGCCGAATACATCGTCATCGAAGACAGGTTTAGGGGCTACTGAGGGAGTCCTGGATTAGGAGGTTCTTGGGTGTCCGCGCTATTTGATATGGGCCGTGAAGATACAAGCAGAAGACTTTCCCCCATGTCCGGGTAGGACTCCCATATGCGTGGATGGCAAGATTGGTGTTCGGATATGTTATTTCCTTCCCCCATAAACCAACTTTGTACAACCCTAGCCCCCTCCGGTGTGTATATAAACCAAAGGGCTCAGTCCGTAGAGGCTATCAGACTTCTCATAGGCTAGACAGCTAGGGTTTAGCCTTTACAATCTTGTGGTAGATCAACTCTTGTAACCCCTCTACTCATTGAATACAATTAAGCAAGATGTAGGGTTTTACCTTCTTTAAGAGGGCCCGAACCTGGGTAAACATTGTTTCCCATCATCCCTTGTTACCATCGATCCTCAGACGCACAGTTCGGGACCCCCTACCCGAGATCTGCCAGTTTTGACACCGACAGGGGGAGCCGTGGGCACTCCAAACGACCGCTCAAACAAGCGCATGCGGTCGCATGGAACATCACCTTTCACTCTGGTGCACCTATTAACAATGCTCTCTTTAGGAAAGTTGGCCCAATTGGCTTGATTTGTAGCAATCTCATTTGGTTTCCTTCCAAATGTGATATTTCCTGCCATCCAAAGGTCAAAGTAGATTTTCCTCTCTTTTGTTGGATTAGCATTAAATATCTGAAGAATAACAAAAATCCAATGAAACCAAATGGAAATCACTATGAAAAACATCGTAAATTCTCAAGCCGTCAATGCAATGATCTTATCCGAGATCAATCTGATATAATTCTTGTGGTGTGTTTGTTGGGATCTAATGATTTGTGGATTTGTAATCACATTGTTCATTGAATATAAATGAATCTTTTGAAGTTTCTTTGATGTATGATTGAGTAGTTATGTATGCTTTCTGAGTTATTTATCTTCTCTAGCCAAGATAGATGGTAATTCTTTAGAGGGAGTGGTGCATAGTGCTACTTGTGAGCTGCGTTGGGATTTCCCTGAAGAGGAGGGGATGATGTAGTACAGTAGAGATAACTATTTCCCACAGTTATGAAACCAAGGTCATCAATCCAGTAAGTCAACCAAGCAATACTATGTAAACAACACCTGCACACAAACAACAAATACTTGTAACCCAACTCGTAGAGGGGTTGTCAATCCCTCAACGGTATTGAGAAAGATTAAATTGTATAGGTTTTCATAAATATATCTAACAAAAATACAAAATAAAATAACTAAAAGAAAATTGCAGCAAGGTATTTTTGGTTTTAATACATAATAGAAAATAGACTCGGGGGCTGTAGTTTTCACTAGAGGCTTCTCTCGGGAAAATAGCATACGGTGGGTAAACAAATTACTGTTTGGCAATTGATATAAAAGTGAATAGTTATGACGATATCCAAGGCAATGATCATGTATATAGGCATCACGTCCAAGATTAGTAGACCGACTCCTGCCTGCATCTACTACTATTACTCCATGCATCGACTGTTATCCAGCATGCATCTAGTGTATTAAGTTCATGAAAGAACGGAGTAATACCTTAAAAAATATGACATGATGTAGACAAGATAAACTCGCGTATGAGTAAACCCCGTATTTTTACCCTTAATAGCAACGATACATGTGTGTCATGTCTCTTTCTGTCACTGAGATTGAGTACCGCAAGATCAAACCCATCACAAAGTATCTCTTCCCATGGCTAGAAAAATCAATCTAGTTGGCCAAACTAAACCAATAAATCAGAGAAGAAATATGAGGCTATAACAATCATGCATAAAAGAGTTTAGAGAAAACTCAAATAATGTTCATGGATAGATCTGATCATAAACTCACAATTCATCAGATTCCAACAAACACACCGCAAAAAGTCATTACATCAAATAGATCTCCAAGAACATCGAGGAGAACATTGTATCGAAGATCAAAAAGAGAGAATAAGCCATCTAGCTACTAACTACGGACCCTAGATCTGTGGTAAACTACTCATGCATCATCGGAAGGCAGTGAGGATGATGAAGAACCCCTCCATGATTGTTTCCCCCTCTGGCAAAGTGCCGGAAAAGGCCTCTAGATTGGATCTCGTGGTTCTGGAACTTGCGGTAGCGGAAAAAGTATTTCATGGACTCCCCTAAGTTTTTTTTTGAGATTTTAGAGTATTTATAGAGGTGGAGGTAGGTCAAGACGGTGCCCATGGGCTCCACTACCTACAATTGCGCGTTAGAGGCCCCTGGCGCGCCCTGTTGCCTAGTGGACCCCACTTTCATCTTCTCATGGCCTCGAGAAGCTTCCAGGGCTCTTATCACCAGAAAAAATCTCCAAATACTTTAGTGGCATTTGGACTTCATTTGGTATTGATATTCTGCAAAGTAAAAAAACAAGCAAAAATAGCATTGACAATGGGCACTAAGTTAATAGGTTAGTCCACCCAAAATGATATAAAGTTGCATGTAAATGTATATAAAACATCCAAGATTGATAATATAATAGCATGGAACAATAAAAAATTATGGATAAATTGTAGACGTATCACATAGTAGTGGGTTCAACCTCACGGTGATCTATATCCCAGTGACAGAATGGGGAGAAAGAACGTGATGTGTTGTTGCTACTAAGGATAAAACGGCCGGGATTGATCTTATTGCTTGGTTTTGTTCTGTCTACATCATGTCATCTTGCTTATTGCGTTACTATGTTTTTCATTAAACTTAAGACCTTCAGATGCAATGCTGGATAGCGGTTTCAGAGTGGAGTAATAGTATTAGATGTAGTTGGATTACGGTGTACTTGTCACGGACGTGATGCCTATATGAGATTATGCCATGAATAATCATAGTTATGAGTGTTGTTATCTGTCAATTCTCCAACAGTAATTTGTTTAGCATGCCACTACCTACTTTTGAGAGAGAAGTCATTAGTGAACGTATGGCCCTCCGGTCCATTCTCTATTAATACTTGTGTTTCTCTATTTGCTCTTTTACTGTTTTTGTCGTTTGCATTATCACTATTTGTCACTATTTACTTTTAACCTTGCAACTAGTAAGACGAGGGGACTGACAACCTCCTTGCGAAGTTGGGTATTTTGTTTGGGTGGAGATGATGTTTATCTTGGTAGCTTGTAGACTCCTACAAGTTCGATTAAACCTTGGTTCTTAACTGAGGAAAACATTTTCTACTGCCGTGTTACATCACCCTTTCTCCTCGAGGAAATCCAACAATTCCTACATGAGTAGCATGTTCCTGTTTAAGTCATGTTCATGTTTATAAGTATTTCTACTATTATGATGTGTTGTTCTATATAAATTATGATTAAATGTTTTTGCTTATGACTATGCATTGCTCAAGTTGATGTGTTACAAACATGGACATTTTTACCCGCAGGTACCAGTTTACCCTGTCAGGTGGTGGGTATGGGAAAAAATTATACCCATTGGAAAGTATGGGTACGGGTGATGGGTAAGCTCATGGGAGACGAGTAAGGGTATGGGTGGCTCCACCCATACCAAAACCCGGTGGGTGCCATCCCTAAGCATATCACGAAAACTGGCTACATTCTTTCTCAGACAAATTATCTAAAAAAACAGATCACAATGATGGAACAACGAAGAAGATAGGGAGCAAAAGGTGACGATGGCACCTCGTGTCCATCGGACCTCCTCTATGAGCATCGCCATCAGAAGCATCACCATGCCGTCGGAAGACACTGCCCCTCGCCTGTGCCGCCATCGCACAACGAGCCCCCACATCATAAGCACACGAGCATGTCCTCCCTACACCACAACTCATGGCCTCGGAGTCGGTGAAGGATGGAGGCGGCCTCATCCGCAAGCCCACTCCACTGCTATCACGCCCGCTCTCCTCTGTGCCCATGCGTTGCACCGAAGCTCCACAGGAGCACCTCGCGACCGCTCCCCGCTTGCCCCGCCCTGATCTGGCCGAAATCTCGCTGTCGCCTCTCTTTGAATGTGTGATGGGAAAAGAAATGAGGCAGAGGAGATGAGTGAGTTGACTGTGACGAAAAATGGAGATGAGCTCGTTCGCCCCTCGCGTGAACGGTTTTTTCATAAGAGGTGGCAACAGTAGATGCGCCGAGATCCGTGCAACCAGATCCGACGGCGGTAAGCGCGTCCGCCGGGAAACACGAAAACCCCGAGGTCGGCTAGTTAAAATTTCCCAACTAGAATCTGTAGAATCCGTAAAAAGGCTCCGTAACTCAAGCGTTAGTCGAGAAAATTAGGCACTGGTCGTGATCGTAAGTGAAGGAATTTCCCGTGGAAATGTACGGATATACTGTGGCATTTCCACACGATAAGAGGGAACCCATCCCGTTGCTCGTACTAGGCCGCACATAACGGAGCAACACGAAACGAAGCGAGCCATGCGGCCGAAAAAGAAGTCAAAGCCACATCCGCACCCGCCCTATAAAACACGCCACACCGAGCCCCGGAGCACCCCATTCTCCACGTGGCCATCCGCGGTAAGCCGGACCCCGAGCGTGTGACACAACACACAGGTGACAGGAGCCGGCCCACTCCCTCCTCTCCGTGCCAAGAAACCCACACCCACACCCGTTCCGTCCTCCTCTCCAAAATCCCCCAACCACCAGCCTCCTCCTCCTCCTCCCAGATCCGCCTCACCGCCCCGCCCCCAGATCCCCCACGCAGGCGAGCGAACGCGCGCGCAGGCCCAGATCCGCCGCCCCGCCGGAGCAGCCATGGCCAAGGAGGCCGGCGGCGAGGGGGCCATGTCGGAGTCGGTGCTCCGCAAGGTGCTCGTCTCCTACTGCTACGTCGCGGTGTGGATCTTCCTCTCCTTCACCGTCATCGTCTACAACAAGTACATCCACGACCCCAAGATGTACAACTGGCCCTTCCCCATCTCGCTCACCATGGTGCACATGGCCTTCTGCTCCTCGCTCGCCGTCGCGCTCGTCCGCGTCTTCCGGGTCGTCGACCTCCCCTCCTCGCCCGCCATGACCACACAGCTCTACACCAGCTCCGTCCTCCCCATCGGCGCGCTCTACTCGCTCTCCCTCTGGTTCTCCAACTCCGCCTACATCTACCTCTCCGTCTCCTTCATCCAGATGCTCAAGGCGCTCATGCCCGTCGCCGTCTACTCCATAGGGGTGCTCTTCAAGAAGGAGACCTTCCGCTCCTCTGCCATGCTCAACATGCTCTCCATCTCCTTCGGCGTCGCCATCGCCGCCTACGGCGAGGCCCGCTTCGACCTCCGCGGCGTCGCGCTCCAGCTCGCCGCCGTCGCCTTCGAGGCCACCAGGCTCGTCCTCATCCAGATCCTCCTCACCTCCAAGGGGATCTCGCTCAACCCCATCACCTCGCTCTACTACGTCGCGCCCTGCTGCCTCGGCTTCCTCTTCCTGCCCTGGGTCTTCGTCGAGCTGCCCAGGCTGCGCGCCGTGGGCATGTTCGAGCCTGACTTCTTCGTCTTCGGCACCAACTCCCTCTGCGCATTCGCGCTCAACCTGGCCGTCTTCCTGCTCGTGGGCAAGACGTCGGCGCTCACCATGAACGTCGCCGGCGTTGTCAAGGACTGGCTGCTCATCGCCTTCTCCTGGTCCGTGATCCGGGACACGGTGACCCCGATCAACCTCTTCGGCTACGGGATCGCCTTCCTGGGCGTGGGCTACTACAACCACGTGAAGCTGCAGGCGCTCAAGGCCAAGGAGGCGCAGAAGAAGGTGGCGCAGGCGGACGAGGAGGCCGGCTCGCTGCTGCAGGAGCGCGACTCTCACGGCGAGCGCAAGACCGAGACCCAGTCATAGAGCTGCTCATCTGATCCGATCCGATCCAACAACACCAACAGCACGCCCAATTTGGTTGGTTCTCTCAGTCCGGCGTAGCAGGTTCCCCAAAATGTGATCCTTACATGTTTGATGATGCGAAATCTGTTCATTTCTTGCCTTAATTTGTGGTAGGAAGGCAAATAAATACAGGAAACATGACATTTTTGTGCCGGGCGTGTGAAAATACGATAGTTCTTAGCAGACAGTGCTACTACCAGTATCAAAAAAATTGTATTCGGTTGTCTATTGTATCATCATCATCTTTGTATTAGTACCAAGCATTGCATCGAGTAAATTGGTGCCGTAGAGATGTGGCGATCGAGCAACAGCTAGTAATAAAAGATTCAGTTCAATTTTCGAAACTGTCTGCGGAGCCGATCTTGATGTTTATTTACTCCTCCTCGCGCCTAATTTATGATGGGATGTTGGACGCGGGATCTGGTGCCATCACTGCTTGGGTAAATTTAAGCAAGTCTGCGGCTGCTTTCGCACGGAACTGGACCCCAGTTCGGTGCTTTCGCGCCTTGTTTCCATTGGTGGGAGCTTGGATCCAGACGAATCGTTTAATTAAACTACTAGTCCCTGCAACGCAAAGAAACAAAAAAGTTGATTACTGTACAGAGCATCTGCGCCCAGATCTACCTGCTGGAATGGAAGAAACACCGCTGTTACGGCTGCTAGTGACAGTTTTTCCAGTGTTTTCAATTGCTCAAGAGAGCCCGAGATCTGCTAATTTAGTGTAGGACTAGGGAAAGTCCTGAGATGCAAGTGCATCAATACATGTTGCCATCATGCCATGTGCTGTGAATTTAATCCTGCCGAGTACAGGCATGTGCACCGAGTCAAATTTCTTGTACTGGCGGTGCATCGTTCAATGTCTCAGATTCTTGCATTGCCTTCGACCTACCGACAGTTGCACACTTGCACTACGGAATCAACCCTCGAGAGAGACACGTCATTATTCGGGCGTCTATCCAGGGATCCAGATCGGAGCTTTGTGTTTTTCACCTTTTCCATTCACAATGGTGTAAATGTACGCTTATTTTGCTTCCTGTAACTTCAAAAAAACTAGAGCCAAAGAGCTCCAGCTTAAATGTACATGAAATATTTATAGCCAGTGTCATGATACTAGTATATGATACTTCCCATTACGACCAGCTTAACCTAGCGGGGGGCGATGGCGCGGCGCGGCGGCGGATATTCGCAATGGATGTATCAGTACCACCTGTCTCCACCGACGCTCACAGCTCAGTAAGCGTTACTGCGTGAAGAAATCCTCCAGCAGATGACCTAGCCGACATTGTTTTTGGCGTTTCGCAAATTCCCGGTCACGTGAACTGTGGTGTGGTGGACGCTGTGCTTGCCGTTTCGCCAGGCCGCTCCTACTTCCTTGGCTGTGCGGCGTATTCACGACTGTGCGATGCGGTGGTTACACGCGCACCATGACGGGACCTCAATGCCTGGCCTGTGCTATCGAGTAGCGGACTACCTGCTTCCTTCTCGTCAGAGTCCACGTCCACGACCTGGCCGTCGCCGGAGAATTTTATACTTCAGATGTTGCAATGAATTTTCTCACTGATTTGTTGTGGCCAAGCTGGGTCAGTTGCATACATCACATTTTTTTTGGATGGATGAGTCCAAAATATCTCAACATTTTAGCACGTTTTCAACAGATTGGGAGGAAAACATGTTTTGAGGATGTTGCATATATATAGGATAAAACAAGACACATAACTCCGGTCCCTTTTTTTAAGAACAAGACACATAACTTTCGTTGTTTGTTGCGGAACAAAAAAAGTCCTTGAGGCAAATCAGATGCACATGAGGCGGCTGATCGGGCGCTGCCTCCACTAGACCAACAACTAGCACAAGCCAGGAAAGATTTGTTCACAAATGCATTTCATATAAGAATCGAATACCACAATTATCAAATCTAACACGATTTTTTTCACGGGAACTCCAAGAATTCATGGAACCAGATGTTGTATAGAAACCGGCAAGTTCATCAACCACACAACATGGTTTAGGTGCACGTCCCGAATACCCAATGTTGCCAAATCATGAGCTGGTTTGTTAAGAGTCACACAATGTTGCCTCAACGTACCCGGTTGCTTCCTCTCTACTAGAAACTTGTTGGACCCCAAGCGTAAGGGTATGTAGCAAGCATCAATTTTCCTTAAGTGACCCTATGGTTTCTCGAACCAACAAGAGCTAAGCATCACAACCAATGATTAATACCTTCACACACAAATGTAAACTTCTTTCTGTCCCGAGCAGAACTAGTGAGGTTGTCAGTCTCACTAGCTTTTCTAGTTACTAACGGCAATAGAAACAAAAAGGCTTTGGCCTTGCTGACAAGTTGACAGAATGTAAAATCAAGAAATTTAAAGAGCGTTGACTGAGATTGAAAGCGTTATGGAAGAAAATGGACCGGAGTCCATAGGTTCACTAGATGCCTCTCTCAAAAAGAAAATATGGTGTGATAAACAAACACAGTTAGGCAGCGATTAAATTATTATATTTTTTATGAGTATGAATATTCATGGCATAATTAACGTATGAACATCACGTCTGTAAATGTATCGAGCGTTATCCAACTGTCTCCATCCAAAACTGCAATTCAGCATGCATCTTAAAGTACTAAGTAAAAATGGAGTATTGCAATGAGTATGATGACATGAAATAGATGATATATTGTCTTCACCCTGTGTTTAAAGGACAACTACACAACCATCTTTTTATCCCAAAGCGGCAACAACACAAATACAAGCCTTTTCCACTTTCTGTCACTGCGGTACCTTACTTGCAAGGTTGAACCCAATTATCATACACAACTCCCTCTGAAGATCAAGCCCCAAACTTGGCCAAAAAAAGAGAGAATGGATTGGAGAGTCTATATAAATAAGAATTATACAACAAAGAAACCAAATAGATTTAAAAAAAATCATGAATAAGTTTGATCAAAAAGTGACAATTCATCATATCCAACAAACACAACATCAGATTACATCAGATGGATCGCAATCATGGAGATAGCTCATGTGATCTTTATATTGAGAAACAAGAGGAAGAGAACATCTAGCTACTGCCACAGACTCAAAGTCCAAACAAAACTACGCACTGGCGATCATGATGGCTTTCAAGTTGATGGAGATGGCTACCGTGAAGAATCTCCCCCGACAAATTTCCGACAAAGACCTCCAGATTGGATCGTGAATAAACAAAGGTGCACGGCGGCGAAAAAATCGGAATGAAAAGTCCTGAGGGCTTACAAAAGCATATGAAGGCACGGGGACTGAGTGAAGGTACATCGGAGCAATAAGGGGAGCACGCGGCAGTCCCACGCGCACCCTGACGCGTGGGGGCCTGGCCTATGTCAGTTACCCCCGGAAGTTCATAAAATGTTCGTGAACTAAAAAAATATACATGAATTGATAAAATATTGGAAAACTTCAATTTTTTCACCATTTTAAAAATATAATGGAATTAAAATATATTCATGCATTTAAAATTCATACGTGAATTATAAAAGTATTTGCAGATAAAAGAATGTCACATAGTTATTAAACGATAGTGAACTTTAAAAATGTTAATTTCCTATTCGCAAAATATCTTTCTGGTATTTACAAAAATGTCCGTCTTGTATCGGAAAAGGTTTCATCACGTATTCAAAATATGTTCGTCATGTATTCGGCAATTTTTTATGCTTGTTAGTAAAATTGTTGCCAGTTTATTTTGAAAATGTTCATTTTCTAACTGGAATAAATGAGTAATGAAAAAACTCCATCACATACAGGATTTTTTTTCATAATATACTAAAAAACTATTCATTGCGTATTTGGAAAATGTTTGTCACATATCAAAAAATTGCTTGACGTATATTAAAAAAAGTTCATTCGTATGCAAAAATGGTTGTATTGCCATTATAAGAAATATTGTGTATAAAAAGTGTAACTTGTTAGTGTAATTTAGAAGGTGTTCATGTATTTGAAAATAATTGTTATATTTTGAGAAAACATTCACACATTTTGAAAATAATGGGCATGTACAAAAGTGCTCGTGCACTTTTACTTAAAAATAATTTATTTTCAAAACTGATGGCATATTTCAAAATTTTCAGTTTATCTAGAAAATGGAAAAACAAAGAATAAAGAATAAAAAATTAAAATATAGAAGTAAAAAAA
This sequence comes from Triticum dicoccoides, assembly GCF_002162155.2. Taxonomy (NCBI): domain Eukaryota; kingdom Viridiplantae; phylum Streptophyta; class Magnoliopsida; order Poales; family Poaceae; genus Triticum; species Triticum dicoccoides. The sequence goes on along the minus strand of NC_041385.1, from coordinate 593,393,941 downwards.
CAGAAACATGAAAATAAAAGTTGGGAAACTTAAAAACAACGAATAAAAAGAAGATCGGGGACAACAAGAAACCTGTAGATAAAACCGGACAACAGAACCATCTGTAGAATAATCACAAAAAATACAAATTTGGGCCTGCCCTGTAGGCGAGTTCAATTTACAACACGCAGCAGGAGGGATTTAGCTTTTGCGAGAGATTGACGTTAGACGCTTTTGGGGCGCCAGTCTCCTGGGAGCAACCATGTGAGGAGTACTCATTACGGGGCTCTCGCAAAGGGTCACTAGCGCGTCACTTTACGCGCTCCCAGCTACCGCCAGTGTCGCGTGCTGTGCACTTTGTTTCTTTTTGAGGTGGTTCTGGGTTTTAGATGTTTTTCCGGCTTTTGTCCTTTTTTTCATAAGTTTTTGTAAAAGGATTGATTTTTTTTGCATGAAAAAAATGCTTTTTTCTTTTCGTGAGAGAAATAGATTTACTTCTCGTGGAGGCATTCACTTGCTTCGTTGAGTGGCATAGCAGTGGCTCTCAGAAAAAGGAAAAAGGCACGTGCTTTTTTTTGTGCTTCCACTAGAAGCATAGACTTACTTCTCATGGAGACACACATTTGCTTACGCGAGAGGCACAGTTGTTCCTCTCGAAAAAAGAAAAAAATATTTTTTGCTACCGTAAGATGCACAGTTTTACATCATGTGGAGACACTGATTTGCTTCCGTGAGAGGCACCGCCGTGCCTCTCGGAAAAGAAAATAAAATATTTCTTTTTCACGAGAGGAACAAATTTACTTCTCATGTAGGCACACATTTACTTCCGCGAGAGGCATAGTTATGCCTCTCAAAAAAGGGGGAAAATGTGTTTCTTCCTTCCGCGAAAGGCACAGATTCACTTCTTGCGGAGACGCACATTTACTTCCGCAAGTTGTGCCTCTCGAAAAAGAAAAAAAAGATGTTTTTTCCTTCCGCGGGATACACAGATTTGCTTCTAGCGGGGGTACAAATTTGCTTTTGTGAGTGGCACAATCCTGCCTCTTCTGAAAGGAAAAAAATTGAAAAAAAATTCATGCTTTTGGTCTGGGTTTTTTTCATGAATAAAAAGTTCGGTGAAACCTATCAACATCATGAGATCTAGTTTTAAAGATTACGATACGAGGAATCCAAGGGTAACAACGGTTCGGGATTTATACACACGGTTTAAAGATAAAATATTTTGAATAAATGAATCTATGTAAAAAGGAAAAACTCTCGGATTGCGACAGGTGGTACACATGCAGTGCACCACGTGTCGATGCGCCGGCTATTAGACTGGCGCCCACTAAACTAAATTATCACGCCGGCCCATTAACCACTAGCTGTGCAGTCAACTTATCAGGCACATTTGGTTCGTCGGTCAAATGGTTGACAGGTTGACCTGTAAACCATTGACTTATTAATTTAAAATAAAATCCAAAAAAAACATGAATTCAAAAAAGTTCACATATTTTTTTAGAAAGAATCACAATCCAAAAAATGTTGATAAACTAAAAAAAGATCATCGACTTTGAAGAAAAGTTCACAAATTAGAAAACCAGTTCATTGAATTAAAAAACGAATCATCGATGTTCAATTTTTTTGATCGAATTTGGAAAAACTCATCGAATTGTAGAAAAAAGATCATCAATTTTAAAGAAAAGTTCATCTCGATATTGAAAAAATTCATCATTTCTTTTAGAAAAGTTCATCCATTTTGGAATAAAACTTCTCAATTTTGAAAAGAAGTTCATGCATTTTCAAAAAATAGAACTAAAAGGAAAATTTAAAATAATAACAATTTAAATCACGTCACGCGAAACAGAAGAAAAGAAGAAAAAGGGAGAAAGAAGTCACAACGGTTAAGGTGCCTAGGTTGGTCAGTGCGGTTTATACTAATTGAAGAGGCCGCGAGTTTGATTCTCGTCCCACGCGCATTCCCTTTTTGCAGTTTAATAACAAATGGAAAAAGATGCAAATGAACGGCCCAGTGTCGAGGGGGAGGGGGATATGTGCTAGTTTGCGAATTGCACACTAACAGCCGCATGGAGCACCATATAGAGGATGCGCGCTATCAGGCGCGCATATGTATCTCCCGCATCGACTCCTATGCGTCCTTAGTGGGGGCCAGTTCTAGGCCGGCGCAGCAACCACGTAGAATCTTCATACGTCAAGATGATGTCACATGTCTTTTTATATATTAATTTTTTTACTAAATACAATTACTGTGAATATTTTTTTATAAAATTGTTCATCGCACATTTGAAAACTGTAAACATAGTGTGAAAAATGTTCGCTCAACTTTCGAACACCTACTGTGAATATTTTCTACCATTCAAACCCAGGATGTGGAGTAAGTTATTCTTCACCCGAGGTAATCTTACGATCATTTCATAAATAAATTACATTTCATACACAAATAGTTACATTCAAATTGATTCACCGCGTAAAATTTGGCATACGAAAAAAGGTCATAAGACCAAAAAAATTGCATTTTATGTACATTTTACACTATGTTTTACATTCATAATTTTACGTAACATAAAGTATTTTTTACGGTGACTATACTTTTTCTTATCTTCTATTTTTACGTCTGAAATAAGACAAAACTTACGGAATGTAAATTACGGTGTATTG
>NC_041385.1:593389855-593391129 GCF_002162155.2 Triticum dicoccoides | reverse complement strand
AGTCAATCCCTATATATGTAACAATATTCACATGTTTCAACCAAATGTACATGCCACTTAAAAAATTGTTATGGAGTGCACAAAAATATCCACGTAATTCAAAAAATGTATTTCATAACGTTAAAAAAATGCATTTTACATTTAAAAAAAATGTCCGCGTGTTTTGAAACAAAAAGTTTGTAAATTTTTTTCAAAAGATATTTATCCAATGTATAGTAATGTTCACATTGTTTAGAAATGTTTCAGATGTATACAAAACATGTACATTGTGTATGAAAAAAGTAGACATCAAAACATTTAAATTAGGAAATGTTAACATAAAAAATATATAAATGTTTCACATATATAAGAAAATATACATTGTATATGAAAAAAAATTAGATGTATGTTGCAGGAAAAGAAAAAAAGGAAAAAAGGAAAATGAAAAAGAAAGAAAATCTGTGAACAACGTAGAAAGAAACAAATAAAACCAAAGAAAATGGAAAAGGTAAAAAGAAACAACCCAAAGAAAATCGATGCTACAATGGTGGAAAACCAACAAAAAACCAGAGCGAAAAACTCACGGTCAACTACAGTGTTGGGCTGGCCTAATAGCCGTTATGTTGTAGACAATTCCGAATCAGTATGAGCAACATATAGCTCTTGCAGACGCTTTCCAATGTGGCATCTATAAGCGTGTCTGCATTGTGCTTCCTCCATTTTTATTTAGTGCGCGTATTAGCTTTGGCCAAAATCAAGCTTTGTAAATTTTGACAAAGTTTATAAACAAAAATATGAACATATACAATAACAAATCCATACCATTAGATTTATTATTGAACTTCTTTAACATCATATAGATTTGTTTTGGTAAATGTTTATATTGTTTTCTATAGATTTGATCAAACTTTACGAAATTTGACTTTAGTCAACTTTAATATACAAAGTAAATAAAAATGAGGTAGTACGAAGATGCTTTTAAAGACAAAAATGCCATCCCGATCCTCAGCATTTTGTTTTCACACAAACTACGTGATGGAAGAAAGCTTATGGGTCAGGCACAAAAGAATCTCATTGGGCCGCTAGCGGAATCTAGGCCGAAATTTGATGCTCGTTCATTCTCCTCAAACAAGTAGATGCTCCTCTTGTTGTAAAAAACGGCACAACCACCAACGCCTTGCCCATTTGACTTCCCCGGTGCTATAAGTTCGTGTTGGCACTGTTGGGGAACGTAACATGCAATTTTAAAAAAAATCCTACGCTCACGCAAGATCTATCTAGGAGATGCATAGCAA